>NC_034613.1:9919058-9967057 GCF_900095145.1 Mus pahari | reverse complement strand
ATCTCTGGAGTTAGTTGTTATAATTTTCACTGGTTGGAGCTTGTTTCTCTTGTGATTCTGTTAGCCTCTGTCAGTAGTCCTGGGAGTCCAGTTCTCTCTCCTGAGTCTCAGTGGTCAGAGTACTCTCTGCAGGGAAGCTCTCCTCTAGCAGGGAATGTGCACAGAGTCATGGCATTCAGATCTGCCTCCTTGCTGAAGAGGCCCAAAATGGGGCCTGTCCCACAAGATGTGTCGCCTCAGCAGTTTACACACTGACCTGCACAGGCTAGACTCTGAGGGACCCTGGCCACAATATGTCTCTGTCTCCTGCTCTGGCAGACAGAGCCTTCCCAGGTTGCCAGCTTTTCTCTGGTGGGAAGGTGCCCAGATGTCTGGAGCCCAAAACAGGGTCTGTCCCAGAAGCTAGTTTGTTTCTGTCTGTCCCAAAGCTATGTAGCTTCTGTTGTCCACACTCTAACCAGTGCAGACTGGAGCCTGAGCGAACAGGAGCAAAGATGGCTCCCTTAGCAGCTCAGGCTGTGAGAGTAGTCCTGGGTGGACACCTCTCCTCTGGCAGGGATGGTGCCCGGATGTCTGGAGACAGAACCGGGGTCTGTCCCTGAAGAAGCTGTGTTGCTTCCGTAGTCTGCCCTCTCCCCAGCAATGACCGGGGCCTGGGCGTACCAGAGTGAAGATGGCTCCCTTACCAGCTCAGGCAGTGAGAGAGCTCAATAGGGAGTATTCTTTTCTCTTTTGAAAACTGTCTTAGGAATGAAAGTTTCAAATTTTAAGTCCCTGAAAAATATGGGCAGTGGCTTTCTGACCACAGTTTTGTAAGGTGCCCCACTCTGTAATCCTTCAATTAAGTCCGTTTGTTTAATTTCAGTGACTGGAATCAATATTTTTGGACAGGCACATCTGAATGTAGTAGAAGGCTTACTTGAAGATTTGTGACATCACTTTTGCATCAATTTTAAGGAGCTTATTAAATTCTAAAAAGATTCCATTTAAATGCCTTTTATTGAACCAAGAGGGAAAGTAATGAAAACCAATTTTGCAAAGTTAAAGAAACAGTGTTCCTCTTAATAATAATTGTTTTTTAACTCCCTATTGCTTAACTCAATATATTTTGTTTCTGAGTGAAAACTTTTCTGGCCTCTTGGGAGCTCCCTTACCAATCCTAAATTTACACAGTAATTGAAGTTGCTAAATACTCTGCCAAGTAAAAATCATTTCCCTGAAAGTTTAAATCACCTTTAAATGCACAGCAATATTGCTTGAGGGGAAGACATTCATGAATGGTTCAGAGAATTCCTCCAGATTTGCCACACCTTTATTCTCATGCTTCAACTGTATTAACATCCATGTTTTAGAGACAGGAGTGGTGATTCACATTTGTACTTTAAGCACTCAGGAGGCTCAGACAGATTGATGCTATGAGTTCAAGGTTTGCTTGTAGGGAGTGTCAGACCACTGGCTTGTTACATTCTTTGTGTTCAACTGTGTTTCTTCTCTTTTTTCTTCCTCTCTTCACTTCGCCTAGCCTTGCCTCTCCCCTCCCCTCCCCCTCCTCTCCCCTCCCTTTTCCTCCTCCTACCCTCTCCTCTCCCTTCCCCTCCCTACCCCTCCCCTTCCCTCCCCCCCCCACCCTCCCCACCCCCTCCCCTCCCCTCCCCCCCCCCCCCCCTCCCCTTCCCTCCCCCCCCCCCCCCCCCTCCCCCCCCCCCCCCCCCCCCTCCCCCCCCCCTCTCCTTCCCCTCTCCTCCCCCTCCCCTCCCCTCCTCTCCTCTCCTTGCTGGACTCTTGACTTAGAAAACACACCATGTTGTTCACATAAAATAAATGTGTGCACCATGTTGCTCACATAAAAGAAACGTGTCCTATAGCCATGTAGGCTCAAACCAGATTTTTCCATAGTAATGAGGTACTAGAGGTCCAGAGGGCTTAACCAATAAGCTTCTCTTCCCAGATATTTCATCCTGCAAAAGATATTTAATTTCAGGCCCATCCTGAGAAGGGAGTTATTGTTTTACTCATCCATTTTCCGCCATGAAAATAAACTGTTTAGAACCATGGCCTGCCACTTTTCGTCAAGATCTGCCATGGGGAGCCATGAGGAAGTAATTCGCCTACAAAGCCCCAGCCTAATCTACTGTAAAAGGCCTTTCTGTGCTCCCAGCCATAACTGCCACCAAGCCTGCTTCTGCCAAGACAACAATCCCTGCTGGGACAAGCTGGAGCTCCTGTTCCCCACCCCCACCCCCTATCCCCCACCCCAGCCCCAGCCTAGACACCATCTGAAGCTAGTCCTCTCCATTCTCTGTGACTTCCAGTGGTGCCTTGGTGTCCAAGACTCTGAGAACCCCATGACCCTGGCCACTTTGCAGACCTGGGGATCGCCAAACCAGATCTGGCTTTCCTAAATCTCATTCTATGCTTTCAGAGTGGTGCCTCCGAGTTTCCCTACAGCCTAGCACACACCTTGTGATAAGTGTAGTCAAACTCCCTGTATTTTGCTTCCCAAAGTGGCAGACCCATTCTGAGAAGGGGGTGTGGTTTTATATCTCACACCTCTCCTCTCTTTTCCTCTCCTCTTCTTTCCTTCTTTCCTCCCTCCCTTCCTTCCTTCCTTCCTTCCTTCCTTCCTTCCTTCCTTCCTTCCTCCCTCCCTCCTTTCCATCTTTCCTTCGTGTTGGTCTTTCTCTCTTCTTTTTTATTTTCTTCTTTTATTGAGACAAAGTCTTAGACTATAGCTTAAGCTGGACTGGAATTCAGAACAAAGCCCAGGCTGGCATCTGAATAATGTCAATCCTCCTTCCTTGACTTCCCAAGTTACACATGCAGTGTTCACATACACTAAACAAAGTAAAAATGGCAGACTCGAAAGCAACCTCCTGCAAACAATGGGGAGAGAAGCTTGAATACTGTTTCTTTTTATTTCTTGCCCCCATATGGTGACCCATAATTGGCAGTCTGGAGCAGCATTCTGAAGTCTGAAATAGGAGCCCCAGAGTTTGAGGTCTCTGTTCTGCCCCAAAGCCTGTAGAATGCAGTAGTAACCTAGTTAGTAAATATGAGGAATAATCTAATGGGCACAACATCCCATCCTAGTAGCTGCCTGCTCAAAATTCAATTCCATCGCATTGTCCTACAGTTTTAGGACCTAGGAATTGTCTTGCTGCTGCTGCTGTTGCTGCTTTTTCTTTTCAAAATCATTAACCTCCTCTATTTTATTTTCTCCCTTGGGCTCTCCTTATTGCTTACTTTCTTTAGGTCTGTGGATTGTAGCATGGTTATTAATTGTGGCATTTTAACGAACAAAATTTAAATAAACAAAATTTCTTCTTGTTTTCTTTCCCTATGTGACACACTGCAGCTTCCACTGCTAGATATTAATTTTCTTTTGGGAAAAGGTTACAAGGGTGGAGGGAGAATATGGAAAGACAGGAAAATGAATGGGGTTGGGGTGCATGATATGAAATTCACAAAGAATAGATAAAAATTATAAAGAAAAAATTGATAGAGTAGATTTTAAGTGATATTACCACAAATTATGATGTAAGGTAATCTATATGTTGTTTAGTTTTATTTATACAGCTTCCAAAACATGTTGTGTAATGTGAATATATATATATATATATATATATATAATTTTGTTATATATATATATATATATATATATATAATTTTGTTAATTAAAAAAATTAAAAATATAAATTTGTATCCCTTTGATCTCTTTTTGTTGTCTAATTGCTTTGGCTAGGACTGTGAGTACTATATTGAGTAGGTAGGGAGAGAGCAGGCAGCCTTGTCTTGCCCCTGATTTTAATGGGAGTGCTTTGAGTTTCTCTCTATTTATTTTGATATTGGCTATTAGTTTGCTGTATATTGCTTTTATTTTATTTAGGTATCGGCCTTGAATTTCTGATCTCTCCAATACTTTTAACATGAAGGGGTATTGTATTTTGTCAAAGGCTTTTTCTGTTCATGTGGTTTTCTTTTTTTGCTTTTGTTTATATAGTAGATTATACTAATGGATTTCCATATATTGAACCATCACTGCATTACTGGGATAAAGCCTATTTGATCATGGTGAGTGACTGTTTTGATATGCTCTTGGATTCAGTTTGCAAGAATTTTGTTGAGTATTTTTGCTTCAATATTCAAAAGGGATATTGGTCTAAAGTTCTCTTTCTTTGTTGAGGTTTTGTGTGTGTGTGTGTGTGTGTGTGTGTGTGTGTGTGTGTGTGTGTGTGTGGTTTGGGTATCAGTATAACTGTGGCTTTATAGAAAGAATTGGGTAGTATTCCCTTTTCTTCTATTTTGTGGAATTGCTTGAGAAATGTTCAACATCCTTAGTCATCAGGGAAATGCAAATCAAAACAACCCTGAGATTCCACCTCACATCAGTCAGAATGGCTAAGATCAAAAACTCAGGTGACAGCAGATGCTGGTGAGGATATGGATAAAGAGGAACACTCCTCCATTGTTGCTGGGATTGCAAGGTGGTACAACCACTCTGGAAATCAGTCTGGCGGTTCCTCAGAAAATTGGAAATGGTTCTACCTGAAGACCAGCTATACCACTCCTGGGCATATACTCAAAAGATGCTCCAACATATAGCAAGGACACATGCTCCACTATGTACATAGCAGCCTTATTTATAGTAGTCAGAAGCAGGAAACAACCCAGATGTCCCTCAACAGAAGAATGGGTATAGAAAATGTGGTATATTTACACAATGAAGTACTATTCAGCTATTAAAAACAATGACTTCATGAAATTCGCAGGCAAGTGGATGGAACTAGAAAATAACAAACTGAATGAGGTAACCCAGACACAAAAGAACACACATGGTATGTACTCACTGATAAGTGGATATTAGCCCAGAAGCTCACAATGCCCGGGATATAACTTACAGACCAAATGGAGTTTAGGGGGATGGAGGACCAAGGTGTGGATGCTTCAGTCCTGCAATGAATTGGCAACAGGTTGATAGCAGAAGGTGGAGGGAGGAGGGACTAGGAGGGAGAGAGGAGGGGGAGGAAATAGAACAGGCAGTGTCAGGTACTGGAAGGGACAGGAGAGAGGTACAGGGGGTCAGGAAATAGAATAAATATATGTGGCAGGGCTGGGCAGTGGTGGCACACGCCTTTAATCCCAGCACTCAGGAGGCAGAGGCAGGCGAATTTCTGAGTTCGAGGCCAGCCTGGTCTACCAAGTGAGTTCCAGGACAGCCAGAGCTAAACAGAGAAACCCTGTCTCAAAAAACCAAAAATAAATAAATAAATAAATAAAATATGTAGCAGGGGGGATGAGGAAATGGGGACAGCCATTGAAGGGTCTCAGTTGACAGGAAAATGAGAGGCCCTCAGCACCCAACAGGGATGATTTTAGCAGAGAAGGGGAGATAGAACTTGTAGAGATCACCTCCAGTAGATAGGCATGGTCCCCGGTCCAGTGATGGGGGTACCTACCCATCTCAAAGTTTTTAACCCAAAAATGTTTCTGTCCAAAGGAAGAACAGGGACAAAAAAAATGGAGCAGAGACTGAAGGATGGGACATCCAAGGACTGTACCACCTGGATATCCATTCTGTCTGCAGACATCAAACCTGACATTGCCACCTTTGCCAAGAGGCACTTGGTGACAGGAACCTGGTGTAGCTGCTCCTTGGGAGATTCAACCAGCAACTGACCAATGCAGATAGGGATACTTGGAGCCAACCACAGACTGAGTTCAGGGACCCTTGTGTGGGAGCTGGAAGAAGAACTGGAGGAGCTGAGGAGGATTGCAACCCCATAGGAAGAACAACATTAACCAAGTGCTCCCAGGGACTAGACCATCAACCAAGGAGTGCACAGGGAGGGATCCATGGTTCCAGATACATATGTAGCAGAGGATGGACTTGTCTGACTTCAATGGGAGGGGAGGCCCTTGGTTCTGTGGAAGTTTGATGCTCCAGTGTAGGGAGATGCTGGAGGGGTGGGGCAGGAGAGGGTGGGTGGGTGAGGGAGCACCCTCATAGAGGCAAATGGGAGGGAAAAAAGGGCAGCTGTGGATGGGGGGGGTGTGGAAGAGTAACCAGGAAGTGGAATATCATTTGATATGTAAATGAATAGAATGATTAATAAAAATTTTTAAAAAATAAAAAGAGGAAAAAAGCCACTGTACATTTCACTTAGTTATTATTAGTACAAAGTTGCACTGTATATATCCCTGGATGTCCTGGAACTTTTTTTGTAGCCCAGGCTGCCATCTTCTGTCTCCCTAGTGCTGGGATTAAAGGCATGTACCACCATGCCCAGCTATATATATTTTATTTTATGATTATATACTTTTTTCTTTGAGGCAGGATTTGGCATGTAGCCTTGGTTGCACTAAGTACTTCTTAATATAGTCCAGGTTGGCCTTTAACTTTGGATAATATTCTTGTCTCAGTTGCCTAGTTGCAAAATTACAGGCATGAATCACCATACCTGACAAAACTGTATTCTTTAAATGAGTCATATAGTATTTAAACTACACATTGTAATAAAGAAATTATACAGTAAATTAACTTTTCTTTTGATGTCTGGTCATTTTCTGTTTGTTTGCTTGCTTGCTTGTTTGTTTGGTGTTCTTTTTTTTTTTAAAGAGAAATCCTCACTTGTTGCCTTCATGGGTCTTGAATCCCTGAGCTCAGGTGATCATTCTGTCTCAGTCCCATGTGCTATCAAGACTACAGGAGAAGCCACATTGCCAGATCACATTGTTGAATTTCCATGTCAAATGTTGTCACTTCTGCCATAATCAACACACAGAACTGGACTGGGCCCCACTAATCTTCTCATGCTGCACTTTTTTATTTATACGTGCCCCCCATATCTATGTCCTGGCATCTTAAATATTTTGTCCTTTCACAGATGAAATACAATGTGGACTTTTAAGTTGGGCTTGGTTCACTTAGCAAAAGGCATGTGAGATTTTAATACATGATGTAATGCATGTTAGCAACAATTTTTAGCTGAGAATCATTCAATTTTATGGATGCCACAAGGTTAACACATTTACTCATTGAAGAAACCATTTGTGTGGTTTCTAGCTTGAGGCAATTATGGGTAATACTACTTTTGCAAGGTTTGTGGATACATACAAGTTTCATTTCCATAGTATACATACCTAGAAGTGAGATATCAGGATCATATCAGTTAAGAGAACTTCAGGCTCTTGTAGAGGACCCGAATTTCGTTCTATGAACCCATGTTGGTCAGTTCACAGTCACTTGTAACTTCAGGTCTAGGGATCTGATGCCCTGCTTTTGGCCTTTTTAGGCAACTGCATGTACACACGCATACTCATAGACACACAGACATAAATAAAACTAAAATAAAGATGTCTGTGAGGCTACACCAGGAAGAAAAGGTACAGGCCATGCCAAGCAGAATCTGTTAGAGCCCTACCTACACACTCAGAATCCTCCAACTCCCTCAGTTTGGAGCCCAAAGACTCAAGCATCTAACAGCACCCCACCCTTCCATCCATTCCCACCCACCACCTGCCCTGCTTTTGTGTGACTGGAAAGACCAACCCTACAAACACTCCTTTCAGTTTCTCATTGCCAACCCTGCTACTAGCCTCCTCCACACACACCTTGGGTGGATATCTGCTGCTCAGGAGCAGGCCACAAAAGCCAAAACAGGTTAAAAACCCCAGTGGCCATCTGAACACCTCCCACTTGGTTCATATCAGAAAGATCCAAGGTGCTGACACCACCATTATCATCCATTTCTGATGTTATACGGCTACCCCTATTTGGGCAGATATCCTGATGCTCAAGTGGAGGCCACACCAGTCAGAAGAACAGAGATTCCCTGCTAGACTAAAAGGCTCCGCTCACTACCAGAAGCCCAGCCCCCAGCTCTGACTTCCTGTTAGATAAGAAGTCACACAGGCTGTCAGAAATACTAACCACAAAGACCAAAAGAGCAGAGAGGAAGCACAAACTGAGGGGGAAAAAAACCACCCTTCTAACAAAAGCAAACTCAGAAATCTGTTCTTAGACATATATTCATCCCAAATTCAGATGCTTAGACACCAGTGTAAAAACATAATCAACAATAGCCAGGGCAATATGGCATCACCAGCTATCCTACTACAACAACCCTGGAATATTCCAACATAGCCACCGCAAAAGAAACAACCTTAACTCCAACGTTATGAAGATGGTAGAGATCCTTAAAGAGGAAATGAATAAAATCCCTTAAAGAAAACAAAAATACAAGTGACAAGTGAAGGAAATGAATAACACTGTTCAAGACCTGAAAGAAGCAACAAAGAAAACACAAACTGAGGGAATCCTGGAAATGGAAAATCTCAGGAAATGAACAGATGCAAGCACTACCAATGGAATACAAGAGATTGAAGAGAAAAATTCAAGTATAGAAAATATGATAGGAGAAATAATTCATTGGTCAATGAAAATGTTAAATCGAAAAGAATCCCTGACATAAAACACCCAGGAAATCTGGGATACTATGCAATGACCAAACTTAAGAATAATAGAAATAGAAGGAAAAGATTCCCAACTCAAAAGCCCAGAAAATATTTTTAACAAAATCGTAGAAGAAAAATTCTATAACCTTAGAAAGGAGATGCCTAAAAAGGTAAAAGAACATCAAATAGATTAGATAAGAAAGGAAGAGTCTCTTCCACCACATAATAATCAAAATATTAAACCTACAGAACGAAGGAAGAAAGAATACTAAAAACTGCAAGGGAAAAGGTCAAGTAACACATAATAGCAAACTTATCAGAATTACACCTAACTTCCAATCATATAGTTGTAGAAAACAAGATATGTCATGGCAAAGTCAAATTACAGTAGTGTCTAATCCACAATCCAGTTCGAGAAGGCACTAGAAGGAAAACTCCAATTCAAGTAGGTTAGCTTAACCCATAAAAACACAGGAAATAAATAATCTCACACCAGCAAAAACAAAAGAAGAGAAGCACACCTACACACATACAGACACACCTATATAACAGACACACAGACACAGACACACACACACACAGACACACACAAACACACACACACATCTCTTCCTCAAATGCAAGGCACCAACATTCATAAGAGAAACATTACAGAAGCTTAAATTACATACCTAATTCCACACATTAATAGTAGGGGAATTCAACATCTCACTCTTACCAATCGACAGGTCATGAAGACAGAAACTAAACAGAGAAATAATGAAACTAACAGAAGTTATGAATCCAAAGAACCTAACAGATATCTACACAACATTTCACTCAAACACAAAAGGATATACTTTCTTCTCAGCACCTCACTCAGTCACAAAACAAGCCCAAGCAGATATAAGAAAACTGAAATAACACCTTGTATCCTATCAGGTCACCATGGATTAAAGTTGGACAACAACAGGAACAACAAAAAGCCTACAAACTCATGGAAACTGAACAATTCTCTACTTAATGATCACTGGGTCGGGGAATAAATAAAGAAAAACAAAACAAAACAAAACAAAACAAAAGACTTCCTAGAATTAAATGAAAATGAAGGCACAACATACCCAACCTTATGTGGCACAGTGAAAGCAATGCTAAGAGGAAAGTCCACAGGACTACATGCCTTCATAACGAAATTGTATAGGTCTCATACTAGCAATTTAAAAGTACATCTGAAAGTTCTAGGAAAATAAAAGAAGCAAACACACCCAAGAGGAGTAGAGTGCAGGAAATAATCAAACTCTGGGCCGAACTTAATCAATTAGAAACAAAAAGTCAACAGAACCAAGAGCTGGTTCTTTGTGAAAATCAACAAGATAGACAAACCCTTAGCCAAACTAAGGAAAATGCAGAGAGACAATATCCAAATTAAAAAAAAAATCAGAAATGAAAAGGGAGACATACAACAGACACAGATGAAATCCAAAGAATCATTAGATCTTACTTTAAAACTGGTCCTCCACAAAATTGAAAAATCTAAAAGACATGGACAATTTTCTAGATAGATTCTTCTTACCAATGTTAAATTAAGATCTGGGAAACAATTTAAATAGTTCTATTACCTCTAAGGAAATAGAAGCAGTCAGTAATAATCTCTCAACCTGGGTGGTAGCTGATGTCTACCCCACCATGTGCCCCCAAATGAACCCTGTCTGTGAGCACATGAAAGGGTTGTTCCTGCAGAGCTAAAGTTTCAGGATCTCCATAACACAGAGCAACAACAGGATATTCAAGAGGAGTCCCAGTAAAAAATCAGAATTGATAGCGGAGCTGAAGCCAGAGGTTTTGAACTAGACCAATGAGTCATTGCAAGGAACATTTGTAAGTAAAGATCTTTGGACAAAAGAGTAAACTGTGTGACACAATGTGACACATCACAGCTTCCATGATGAGCTTTTTATTTATTTTTTATTTTCTTTTGGAGGGTTTGCAAGGGTGGATGTTGGATAAGAAGGGATGGGGAGATAAGTGGGATAGAGGTACATGATATGAAATTCACAAAGAATCAAAAAGTTTTTGGTTTTTGTTTGTTTGTTTGTTTGGCTGTTTTTTTTAAAGCCCAGCCAGGACAATGGTTTTAGTAAAAATTCTTCAAGAGTTTCAAAGAAGAGCTAATAGCAACACTCCTCAAGTTATTTCATAACATAGAAATAGAAGGAATAATTGCCAAATTTATTTTGTGGGGCCACAGTCATCCTGATACCCAAACCACAGAAAGACGCAACAAAGAAAGAGTATTATAGACCAATTTCCATTATGAACATTGATGCAAAAGTACTCAATAAAATACATGCAAATTGAATCCAAGAACACATCAAAATATCATTCATCATAATTAAGTAGGCTTTATCCCAGGGATGCAGGAGTGACTCAATATACAAAAATCCATTAATATAATGCACTATTATAAACAAATTGAAAAAAGGTCCTCTGCTGAAAAATTATTTGACAAAATCCAAACACTCCTTCATGATAAAAGTCTTGGAGAGACCAGGGATACAATATAATATTTATATAATATTAAACACAAATTAAAATATAATGTTAAATATAATAAAGGGAATTTATAGTAAGCTTATAGCCAGCATCAACTTAAATGGAGAGAAACTCAAATAAAATTCTCTAAGCTCCTGAACAAGACAAGGTTGTCCATTTTCTTCATATGTATTCAATATAGTACTTGAAGTTCTAGCTAGAGCAATAAGACAACTAAAGAAGAACAAGGGAATACATATCAGAAAGGAAGAAGTCAAAGTATCATTATTTGAAGATTATATGATAGTATACATAACCAACTCCAGAAATTCTACCAGGGGACTCCTACAACACATAAAAACCTTCAGTGAAGTGGCTGGATACAAGATTAACTTTAAAAAATCAGTAGCCATCTTATATACAAACAACAAATCGGCTGAGAAAGAAGTCAGGGAAATAACACTCTGTGATAGCCACAAATAATGTAAAATATCTTGGTGTAACTCTAACCAAGCAAGTGAATGATCTGTATGACAAGCACTTCAAGCATTTGTAAAAATAAATTGAAGACGATATCAGAAGGTGGAAAAATCTTTCATGCTCATGGATCAGTAGGATTAACACAGTAAAAATGGTGATCTTACCAAAAGCAATCTACATATCCAATGCAATTTCCATAGAAACTCCAACACAGTATTTTACAGACCTTGAAGGAACAATATTTACTTTATACACAAAACAAAACAAAATGGGTTAGCTAAAACAGTCCCATAGAACATTATAAAGAACTTTCAGAGGTGTCATCATCCCTGATTTCAAGCTATACTAGAGAGCAACAGTAGCAAAAACCACTTGGTATTGGTACAGAAACAGACAGGTTGATTAATGGAATCCAATTGAAAGCCTAGGCATAAATCCACACATAATATGAACATCTGATTTTTTGTAAAAAAAAAAAAAAAAAAAGAAAAGAAAAAAAAAGATGCACACTGGAGAAAACAGCATCTTCAAAAAAAAATATGGTTCTGGTCAAACTGGATGTCTGAATGGGGAAGAATGAAAATTGATCTATTTTTGTCTCCTTGTACAACACTCAAGTCCAAATGGATCAAGGATCTCAACATAAAACCTGAACTGATAGAAGATGAAATGGGGAGTAACCTTTAATACATTGATACAGAGATAACTTCCTGAACAGAACACCAACATTGTAGGCACTGAAATCAACAACTGATAAATGAGACCTTATGAAACTGAAAAGCTTTTTAAGACAAAGGACACTGTCACTAGAACAAAATGGCAGCCTGCAGAATGAAGTAAAGATCTTCACCAACTCTCCAGTGGACAGAGGACTAATATTTAGAATATATAAAGAACTAGACACCAACAAGCCAAATAATCCAATTAAAAATGGAGTACAGAATTCTCAACAGAGGTATCTTAAATAGCTGAGGAGCACTTAAAGAAATCTTCAATATCCTTAGCTATCAGGGAAATGCAAATTAAAACAACTTAAGATTCCATCTCTATGCCTATCAGAATGACAAAGTTCAAACATACAGTAACATTTCATGCTATTGGGGATGTGATGTGAAGCAAGAATACTCCTCCATTGCTAGTGCGAGCTCAAACTTGTACAACCAGTTTGGAAATCAATAGGCAGTTTCTCAGAAAATTGGGACTGACCTAGGCACCCTCTCTGCATTTATGTGATGCTTGTATAGTTGGTCTCCTTGTCAGACTCCTAACAGTGGGAGCAGGGCTGTCTCTGACTCCTTTGCCTGCCTGAGCTGACCTTGGGACCCTTTCCTCCTACCGGGTTGCCTCATCCAACCTTAATATGCAAGGAGGTGCCTAGCCTTATTACAACTTGAGATGCCATGTTTGGTTGACATCTATAGGAAGCTTGCCCTTTTCTGAGGAGAAACAGAAGAGGAGTGGGGCTGTATGACAGGAGAGGGACTGGGAGGGAATAAGTAAGAGGAAGCTGTAGTCTGTATGTGATATGTGAGAGAAGAGTAAACTTAAAATATGTTAATAAAACATTGAAAACATAAAAAAGGAACAGGTGAGAGAGGTAGAGAATGAGGAAGAGAGAGAGAGCTAGATGAAGGGCTGGAGAGAGAGATTTGTTGGACGTATTGAGCAGGATTGCAGGGAGTAGGGGATGCGAGTGTGAACTAAGCAACAAATAGCATGTGAAGTGGCAAAAAGATAATAATAAAAGTTATTTTTTTTCCAAAAAAAGAAAATACAGTTCTTTGTATGTACAAAAGCTGCTAAATGATTTTCAGAGCAGCTATACCATCTTGCTTTCCTGTCAGCAGTTTGGGAGAGAGAATTGCAGTTTTGGTTGGTTTTGGTCTTTTAATTTGTCAATAATTCTGTTTCTCTGTAATGTTAATGATGATGTTTTCCTGCATAGTCTTAATCTTTCATTGTGAGCGTTGTGGCAGATATATTTTTTAGGTTTTGAAAGATGATCTGTAGTTTGTTCTGTAACTAAGGATTCATTTATTTTAGTGACCCTGGAAAATTCATATTTACAATTTAGGTCATGTTGTCCATACTCTCTTTAATTTCTGTTTCTAGAATGTTACCAAGTGTACCATTTCATGCTTTTTAATGTATCTCTTTAAATTTTATTAGCATTTTCACATCTTTGTATCTTTCTGCTGCATACTAGAAAATTCCCCATTACATGTATTCCAAATAACCAAGTCTCTCTTTAAATGTATCTGACTCTTTAAATCTTCATTTGCTATTTCTGGAAGCCATTCAGTTATTCATTCAGCAATTTTTCCCCATCTTCCTTGGTAGTAGTATATTGTCTTTTATTCAAATTCTCATTATTAAACAGTGTTGTTAACACTTATCTACAGTCTCTATTTCTGCATCAATCCCAGATTTGCTCCATTTGCTTGCTTTCTCATATTTGTTGTGCTTTTGCCTAGAAAATTAAATAAAAGATATCTTTATTTAAAAGAGGAATGCATGAAAATACTAAGTACAGTGAAAGGTAATTTGGTAACAGGGAGGCATTGAAGAGATGACTTTGCCGGCCTGTGCCCTACCATTTCTCTAATGGAGCCTGCCAGGAAGTGCAATCACTTTGTATTATATATCCTAAACCATGTTAATTCTGTTTTGTTTTTGTCTTTGAGATTATGCCAGAGCTAGCAGAGCACAGGAAATGGAAAACTTACGTATGTTAATTTTCTGTATAAATATTCTTTAAATACTTTCTGCAGGGGAGGGCTATGTTGCTAGGGACTGATCCCATGGCTTTGACCATTCTGTGCTATACCACTACATATCCAACTCAATTTATTTAGCTCTATTTTGAGATATTTTATAAAGTTGTGTGTATGCCTGGGTTAGGTGCATGTAAGTGTGGGTGCTTCCAGAGGCCAGAAGAGGGTAGCTATTGTGTCCATTGGTCCTATAGTTGTTACATGGGGTTGTGAGTCACCCAGCATGTGTCCTCTGCAAGTGCAACAGGTGCTTTTAACCACTGAGACATCTCTCCAGCTCCCCATCTCTTTAGGTTTTTTTGTTTTTGTTTTTGTTTTTGTTTTTTGTTTTTTGTTTTTGTTGTTTTTTTTTTTTTTTTTTCGAGACAGGGTTTCTCTGTGTAGCCCTGGCTGTCCTGGAACTCACTTTTTAGGCCAGGTCAGCCTCGAACTCAGAAATCCGCCTGCCTCTGCCTCCTAAGTGCTGGGATTAAAGGCATGTGCCACCATGTCCGGCTTCTCTTTAGTTTTAACATGTTTGCAATATTTAAAATAAATTGGCATTTATTGTCTATTGTGTACCTGCTTCAGTGCTAGGTCAGTTACATGTAATTTTCATGTAATCTTCATGACTACTTTTTAAATTAAAACCCTACAATTGTGGGTTACAAGATGGATCAGCAAGTAAAGGCACTTTTTGACCTACATTCAATCCCCAGGACCTAAATGCAGAAGCTAAGAACACATGTCCACACAGACAATAAACAAGTAAATGTAAACTTTTGTTTGAACCTTAGAACACATAGCACTGCATTCCAAAGATCACTGCTACTAAGCAACAGAGCTGGTATTCGAAAACTAGGCCCTTTTCTAAACTTTGTTTTGTTTTGTTTTGTTTTGTTTTGTTTTGTTTTGTTTGTCAACTCAAAACTTTGACTTTGGTAAGAAATAACACCAGTAAACAGAGCTACTTTGCCAGGTTTGTTCTCCAGTTGGTATCTATTATAACTTCCAGTGAGAGAATTAATTTCAAGGTTAATTAGTCTTTTGTATGTGGCTTACTCCTAAATATTATCTCTTCGGTTCTAATGCTTCCTTGGTGGCAGGGGAAAGAAATACTAAACTCAGTTTTTCCTATGCTCGCATAGGAAACAAACAACACAGAAGACTTCTGATATCATACATGTGGCAAATTTTCCTGTATGCCAAGTATTTAAGAACTCTTCACTCATCTATATTAGATCACATACACTTAAGTGTTCCATCCCTAAAGTTGCACAATTGCTAGTCACAGAACCCTGACTGTATTATCACTCATGTTTCTGACCTGTGGGCTTCTCTCAGGGCTCCCACAACCCCTTCAGTGGGTGCCATTATTGTGCTAAAGTGGCTGACAGAACTCAGAGAAATGCTTAGCTTACTGTTTAACTATAGAAGATATTACAAAAGGTGCAGAGGAACTCAGAAGAAGTGAACCATAGAGCAAGGGACAAGAGGCTACCTCTTGGTTACACTATTCTCTACGAGCCTCCATGTATTCAGTTGTCTAGAAGTTTCTGGAACCCTGTCCTCTGGAGTTTATGGAGGCTTCACTACTTAGGCATGAGTGGTACTAGGGACTGAGCTCTGGGCCCCTAGTGGAGCTAGATCGATGCTGTACCACTGAGTTATATCTGCAGCTCCATTTCTTTAAGCAAATTCAAATGACTAGTTTTATTATAGGTGACTGGTGATCAACTCAAACCTTAGCTCTGCTACTCAAATGAGAGGCTACAGGGTGAGGCTGAAAGGCCCAATCCCCTGGTCCTGCCATGATCTTTCTGATTACCAGTGCCCATTCTGAAGCTACTGAGGAACTGGCAGCCAGGAAACAACATGGGCCTGCAAAAGATATTATTGCCTAAGAGACTGCCAGGAGTTTAGGAGTTTTATGCCTAGAAATATATTACAATGAGATACTTTTATGTCCCCTTGAATATTAATATGAAGGACATGGAACTGGCTGTTAAAAAGCAAAGAAAACAAAAGGCCCCAAAGCTCCTAGTATATGGCTTCTCAGTACATTTATGCACATTTTATTTAGTATTACCACATAGCCATTAACATTTACCACTGAACATTCACAATCATTGCATAACATTATTGCAGCAATAATAATTCTGTGTACTATTTTTATATTATATGGTGTAGAGACACACATGCAAGATAAACCTCATACACATGAAATATAAATAAATAAATCTTAGTGAAGTTCAAGGTCATCCTTGACTACATAGCAAGTTTAAGGCCACCATGGGCTAAATAAGTATCATGAAAAGCAGAAACAAATGATGAATACTCATATTTATAGCAACCTAGTTTAGAAACAGGCCATTATCATTACCACTGAACTTCTATTGCCTTTCTTCCAACTATGTCCTTTATAATTTATTTCTAGTTATCATGTCTTTCTTTTCTAAGTAATTTATATACCTAAACAACATATTGCTTCTTTTGCATGTTTTTGAAATTTATATAAATGTGTCTTCTGCAACTTGCCTTTTGATTCTCTGCTTTATATCCCTTTTAGAATTGTCACGGGAATGACACTGAGAATTGATATCTTGATGATTTTTCATGTTCCATTATTTATGTATTACTTAATACATTTTGATACAGTTTATCATTTTCCTCCTAAGTATCCTGCCCATCTTTTTGCTAGATTTAGTTTGAGATATAAATTATTTTGATGTTATTCTAAATGGGTTTTTGAAAATTAGTTTTCTAGCAGTTTATTGTTGCTACACAGAAATGCAATTGATTTCTCCCCTCTGATTAAACAAAACCATTTCTCTAAAAGGTCAAGAAAAAAAGAAAATAAAACACCGGTTTTCAGATATGTACAAATTGTAGTGATCTTGTTCAGGAAAGAGGAATTCAGATTTCAGAACAGTGGTGTTGGGAAAGGTAGAAGTGAGACCAAGGAGACACACAGAAAGGGTGTTAATAATGTGTGTAGTATTTTATTTCATTTTGAAGCAAATCTGATAACATTAACATAGCAAGTGTATGAGTGATTGTGTTATTATTCTTTGTGGGTTTGGGAAACAGGCAATAATTTTGAAAGTAAAATACACAGTATTTACTGTGTGCTCAAAATAAATCACTTTTATAGTGAATGTCCTCAGAATCCATTATTGCTAAATTGGATGCTGTAAAGCAGTGGCTGCGTGCCAAATCCAAACTTCAGACAGAATTATTCCTTGTGCTCTATAGTTTTCAAAATGGATCAGCGCATGCCAATGATTTTGCTTTCAAATCTAGATTGTTAAATTCTTTTCAGAGATTAGAAAGTCTGGGCTTGGAAAATTTCTCAGAGGCAGAATGATTGTTTAACTTAAGTGACCTCCTAGGTTTGGTTGTCAACACTGCAATAAAAAACAAAAAGAAAATCTGACAGTGGCAGAATTCTGTGGGTAGATTTCTAGGTGATAATAGTTCATTAGATAGACATATGCAATAGTCACCTGCTTGCTTTTCCACTGTTTATTCTAATAACAACTTTCAAAGATAGAGGAAAATAAGCCCCTAGATACCAATCAAGGACACTTAGCAATTATAGATTCATGATTCTTGCTTATATTTGTAAGACTTTTATGAAATTATTTTTACCTATCCATTTACTTATTACATGCTAGAGAAGGGACCCAGGATCCTGCTGATGCTAAGCATCTGTTGCAGCCATAAGCTACAGCCACTATAGACATTTATTTTTGTGAAGCTAGTGCTAGAACTCAAGGCTTCATATATGCTAGAAAGTGCTCTACCATCAAGTTCCCAGCCCCAAGGTTTATTTTGTACTTGACAAACAATTGTATATATTTATTGCAGACCACATGTTGCTTTGAAATGTGTCGGCATTATAGAATGGCTAGATAGAGTGGATAAACATATTCATTACCTCACATGTTACTTTTTGTGGTGAGAACACTTAATATTTATCCTGCCTCCAGTTGTCAAGAATACATTGTTAATAATTATAGTCATTATATTATATAACAGAGCTTCTGACCTTGCTCCTCCTAATTAATATTTTATATGTTGATCAAAACATCCTTTCCTTTCCTTCTCAGCCCGAGGACCACAAATCCGTTTTCTGCTACTAATCATTCAACTCTTTTAGATTTTACATGTAAGTGAGAAAATGTGTTTTGTTCTATGCTGCTCTATTACACTTAGTATCAAATACTGAATAATATTCGATTACATATATATGTCTTTGTTCTCTACTCTGCCCTCTCCCCAACAGATGTCCCAGCAATATGACTCTTGTGTTTATCTCAAAACAACAACAACAACAAAGCTGAAATTAGTGTGTTGAAAAGACAACTATATTCCAATATTCACTGAAAAATTGTTTACAATGGATAAGACTCAGAATAAAGATAAATATCTGTTGATGGATAAATGAGTTTTTAAATGTGATATATTTACTATGGTGGTAAATGCCATTAATCCCAGCATTTGGGAGGCAGAGGCAGACAGATCTCTATGAGGTCAAGGTTAACCTGATCTACATACTGAATTCCAGGACAGTCAAAGGTACATAGCAAAACCCTGTCTCAAAATGCCAAACACCAACAAATGTGACATATTGGCTCAGCCCTGGACATGGGACCCAAGGCCTTGCACATATGGTATGTTGGCTTTAGTTTTCCATAATGGCTGTAGCAATTTATACTCTCATAATAGTATACCCAATTCCTTTTTCTCAATATGCTTAATAGCACTTGTTATCATTTTCTCAATTATGTTCTTGTTAATAGACTTTATGACACATTCAACTGTTATACCATTAGGGTGATTAGTAATATTGAGCATGTTTTCATGTTTCTTGGAAATTTATATATATATATATATATATATATATATATATATATAAAGAAATGTCTATTCAAGACTTTATAACTGTCCTTTCAGTATTCAAATTACCCAAGATTTATCATTTTTATTTTATAGATTGTTTAAATAGAAATATAAATATGGGAGGTTGAGGCAATCTTATGATAGCCTTGGATTACAAAGTGACAACCTGTCTCACCAATAAATAAATAAATAAATAAATAAATAAAATAAGACCTTTACATCAGACATGGATTATATATTCCTTAAACATTTGTGGTCAGCTAATTAGGGTTAAAGGCACAACAAAAGTTTCTGTGATAATCAACCTGTTAATCATCTATACTGTTTTATGTCATAGCAGTTAGTAGCCATATGTGCTGTTGAGTACTCGCAATGAGACAGATACAATTGAAAACCTGGAATTTATTTTTAAGACAAGGTCTCAGGATATACATAGCTTTGATTGGTTTGGAATTCATTACATAGATTAGCCTGACCTCTTAGAGATCTGCTTGCCTCTGCCACCCAAGTGCTGGGATTAATGGTGTGCTCCACCTTGCCCAGAAGTAAAAGATAGAATTTTAACTTCTGTTTCATTTTAATTACGTAAAAAATGTTTTCTCATGTGTTTGTTAGAGGTTTTGTTTTTGTTTTTTGTCAGCTTGATGCAGGCTAAGAGTCATCTGAAAAAAGGGAACACCAATTGAGAAACTATCACCTTCAGATTGGAGAGTAGGCAAACATGTGCAGCTTTATTTTTATTTTTTTAATTTTTTTTGATTGATGATTGATGTGAAAGGGCCTAGCCAATTATGGGTAGTGCCATATCTGGGCAGGTGGGAATGAGTGATATAAAAAAGCAAGATGAAAAATGCATGTGAAGAAAGACAGTAAGCAGTGTTCCTACATGGCTTCGGCATCACATCCTGCCTCGAGTTCCATCCCCAACTTCCCTTCATGATGGAATATAAACTGTAAGGTGAAATAAACTATTTATCCCCAAGTTGATTTTGATCATAGTATTTATCATACCAACAGAAACCAAAGACAGCCTACATTTAGTAAGACACAGTTTACATACTGTGAGGTTCAACTTTTAAAGTAAATAGTTCAATGATACTTCAGCCAGAAAACAGGGCAGACTAACTGCAGATCTTCACTTCTTCCTCAGCTACTCCAAATCCAATTCCACAGTCTCACCCCAGCTCTGCAGCACAGCACCTGCTGCATCCTCACCACTGCTTCACCCAGTGGATCACATAGCTTTTACCCTCCTGACCTCCCTTCTCCCACTCTAATTTATCCCAAACCCCAGCTCCAGCAGACACTTCCCAGGAACCCACAACCCACTGGGGCCAGGGAAGAAGGTAGACTAGCTGAAGCTCTTCACCATCCTTTCAAGTCCAATCCCACATTGTATTCCGCAGGTCTATAGCCGACCTTCTTCTGTGGCCTTTCCATACTCTCTGGACTCATTGCCAGGGGACTAAGCAGGTCCTGGTGGAATACCATGCTTTCCTCCCTTCTGTAGAGCCTCTCAGACCCCTCTCCTAATCCATCCCCATTCCCAAGTGTCAGCTCCCAATACTCAGAAGTACGTTTTATCTGGAATACCTAGTGTTCATTTGTATCAGGATCCCAGAAGAATTGTTCACTAGACAACACACAGTCATCACACTCTCCTAAGAACCAGATAGGAATCAGAAGTCAAGGAACAGAATATTTACCCAGCAAGATAAGACTAGATATTAGCACCTAGAATTACAATTTTCCTGATTCTAGATGCCTAGACACCAGGGCAAAAACACAATCAACACAGAGGACAATGTGTTAACTTGAGCACAGCAATCCTACCAAAGCAGGCACTGAGTATTTCAACATAGCTGAAGCACAAGAAAAAGACCTTAAAATAGCCTTGATGCATACGATAGAGGTCCATAAAGAGAAACACAGCAGCATGCATGGGTCTGCACAGGTCTGTACTAGGTCCTTTGAATATATACTATTAACTTCCATTTCAGTGACTTTATGAGATTCCTGACTGTGCAAACAAATGGATCTCTGACGCTTGAGCTTTCATTTGCGCTTTTTTTCTTGTTGGTTTGTTCTGCTCAGTTCTGATATGTTAGGGTTTTTTTTTTGTTGTTTTATCTTATATTTTATATTATTATTATATATCTTAGAAACCTGTCTGTTTTCTAATGAGAGTCAGAAGGGAATCGATCCAGATGGAAGTGGAGGTGTCGGGGGAAGTGGGAGTTGGAGAGGGAGGGGAAACTGCAACCAGGATATATCATACAAGAGAAAAAAATCTATTTTTAATAAAGGAAAAAGTATTCATGCTGAAAAATAATTCAGTGGCTATTATTATGTCATAAAATTATACATTGCTCTCCTATTTCAGAATTATTGAAGTTAAAACTAAAAGAAATGTATTAGCAGCCACTTATTTTTAAAAAACTGCATTAAATTACATTATTTACTTAGTGTGTACATGTGGGCTCATGCTCTGGCACACAGGTGGAAGTCAAAGGATAGTTTGTGGGAGTTCATTCTCACTTTCTACAATGTAGTTCCTGGATATCAACTCAGGACCTCAGACTCAGTGAACAGATACTGTACCTACTGAGCCAACGTGCTGGCCTAACATTCCTTTTCTGAGTATGTATTTTTTATTTTTTGAGATTATAATATAATTATATCATTTCACCCTTCTCTTTCTTCCCTTAAAACCCTCCAATGTACCCCCTGGATCTTACTCAAATTTATGACCTCTTTTCTTTGTTGATACACACACACACACACATACACACACCCTGCTTAGTCTATATAATGTTACTGATATGTGTGTTTTCAGAGCTGAACATTTAACATTGGATAACCAATTGTTGTGGTTTTTCCCTGTGAAAGACTGTTTCTCCGGCTCTCTGTATTCCTTAGTTGCTTATAGTTCTTTGTGTTGTGTTGAGGCCTGCCTGGTAGGCTTTCCCCTATCTCTAGCAGTCTCTGTCTTTTGCAAAGAGAAGTTCCCTTGATGTGGATTGAGGACTATACCTATCTGTGGGCATAAGGACAAATATTTAGACTGAAGGTACAGATTATGCTAGTTTAATAAAGTGGCAGCAGCCACTTTCTATTTTCCATTAATCCCTGTGTTCATCATTAGTCTTTTTGTTTCTGTTAATGTGCCTATTTTAGATATTTCAACTAATAGTTGGCCATTTGTTTCTGACTTTTTTCATTTGGCATAAGCTTTTCAATATTCATCTACATTGCAGTATGTGGCAGTTCATTCATTTCATTGCATGACAGCATAACGTTCTGCTGTGCACATATTACACAATTTGTTTATTTAGTCATCAAGTGGTAGACATTTCAGTTATTTAAACTTTTATCTGTTATGAATAATTCTGCTGAAAGCATTCCTGTACATTTACTTTGTGCAGCCATATGTTTTTAGTTTTTGATTTTATATCTAGAATTGGAATATGTTAAGTCAGTGTTTAATTTTTAGGGGGACAACTAAATGGTACTACCACTGATATATGTGGCCTCCTATTTCTCTATATCCTTACCAATACTTGTAATTTTTTTCATTTTGTTATCATCTAAATGGTTCTAAAGCAATATTGTACTTTTATTACTTCCTTTGTCACTATTGGCCATTTGTTTATATTTTTTTTAAAGAAAAAAGTCTATTCTGATTCTTTGCATCATTTACACTGTTTCACACTTATTTATTTATTTATTTATTTATCTATTATTTTGTATGTGTGTGCGCGCGCGCGCACACACACACACACACACACACACACACACACACACTCGCCCACACTGTACCACTCTCCACTATCACAAATGGAAGTCAGAGGACAACTCCAGGGAATAAGTTCTTTTCTCTCACCATGTAGATCTAGGGAGCTGAACTCAAGTGATCAAGCTGGGAAGTAAGGGCTCTTCCTTGTCTGCTGAGTCATCTCATTAACCCAGTAACAATGCTTGAAAGTAGCTAACTGTTGTGCAGTATATATCTCCATGGGAGATTGCTTGTTTAGCATGCATGAGGCTACAAAACAAATGAATTCCCCCAAATACTACAAGAAACTGGGTTATTTGTAGGGTTTTTTTCTCCATTTTTTGTTTTTGTTTTGAAACAGAGTCACACTAAACTTGATATATAGATCAGGCTGACCTCAAACTTGTGGAGAATCTGCTTGGCTCTGCAACTCACCCTCTGCATCCAGCTTTGAGATTCCTGGTGGCTAGCATCACACTAATTACATGGTGTACCACTGAGGTCTACACCCATCTCCATGAAGTAACTTCTATTCCTAGTTTGTTGAGTGTTTAAATAGAAAAACAGTGTTGTTGGGTTTTGTCAGTTTTTTTCCTTTGTGTGATCATGTAGGTTTTATCCTTTATCTCAGGGCTTCTTCAATTTTTTTTCCATTTGTGAGCCCTGTTTGAGTCAGAAATTTTTTGTGTGTCCCTAGCTATATTAGTATATAAGATAGGTATGTATAAAGCAAGCATTTATTTATTTATTATAAATCACAAGAAAGTTAAAAAATTCTTTGGCTTATATATAATTTTACCTATCATTGAAAACTACATCAACTTTGCTTCCTAACGAGATAGATGTGACCATTTTTACATAAAGAATTAAGTCTTGGCTGAGGATTTGACACACAAACATGTACATATGTGTACATAAAACACATAAAATATAAAAATAAACAAAATGGTAAAGTACTTTATTGTAATTGAAAATTAACCAGTTACAGGAATATTGTACTAATCCTGAATCAGAATGCACATGTTAAAAAAAAAATCTCGGTGCATAAATACTTAGTATCAATAATAATGGGTTAGAATTGTCCAATAGGCTTTTTTTGTCCACCTAAACATGATTTTTTTTGTTATGTTAGAGATCAAAGTCAGGGTCCTAAACATACTAGGACCTACATATACTCAGTGGTATATTACCATTGAGCTATATCCCTAGCCTGAAAATGTGACATATACTACAAATTAGACAAATAGGGAAAAATAATTTCTATGACTAAAGTTTCCCTAGTAAGTTTGTTTCAATTTTTATTCTCTCCAATTTTCCTTTTGAGGAATAAATATGAAAAAGCACATTTTTAAAAACAGCAGAGAACTTTAAAAAAAACACACAACTCATAACAAAGAGGAATGTCACATCTGAGCTGAGCTCTGGTTAGTGTTGTGCGGCATGAAAATGTACAGAGTACTGTATGTTCATAAATAAGGCAATAGTGAAGGCCATAACATAATCTTGGATTCACTATCTATTTGATTTTGTGTTAATTTTTGGTCATTTCATATTGAGAATGCCTTCAGCTGCCACCAGTATTTTTGGGACCCTCCCCACATTCAGTTAATATGGTACATTAAGTCATTTTCTTTTAAGATGCTAAGCAAACGTTGCATTCTTGAATCAAATCCCACTTGGTTTTAGCTCTGTAATTCTTTATGTTGCTGGATTTGCTTTGCTAGCATTTTTATTGAAGATTTCTGGTTCGTTTTCATTGTAGCTAAGGGTGTAATCTGGGACTTTGTGTATGCCAGACATGTGCTCTATCACTGAAATACACTCCAGTTTCTCATTTCTTTCTGAGTCTTTATTGGTAAGAAATGCTGCTGTTTCCATTCCTGGTGATAGCTTTGTCTGATTTTGGTGTCAGAGAAATACTGGTCTAACAGAATGAAGTACTATGTCCCCATTTTTTCTGTTTTTGTGAATAAGTGGTATTAACTCTTTCGATGTTCAGAATGAGAGATTGAAATGTGGATAAAACCATTTCAAGGAAACAATGATAAAGAAGAGTGTTTGGTTTTCAGGAGTGGAGGAGAACAGGGAAGATTATTGAGGAGAACATTCAAGTAGAGGGGAACTGACAGGCAAGTTTGTCCCAGAGGAGAAAAAAAAAGTTTGCACAGAATATTCTTCTGCATCTTGTAGATAGGATCCAGCATGTAATATAACCTCATTCCTCAAAAGAAATTCTGTAACTCGGCGAAGTATTTAGTTACTTCTAGGCCAGTTAGAGCTTGCTCAGAAGTGTTAGAGTTGTTGGTCTCCTTGAACTTTTTTTTTCTTATGTGGATGTGCAACACACTCTTTGAACATCAATAACTGTGTTGCCTAGCACTGGTCTTGGCATGCCCCAAGATGTGTTTGGTTATTTCTGGGGGTGTCTTATAAATCTCTAAACTACTTTACTTTTAGATGATGCTTAGTGGTGGATGCATCTGGGAGACAAAACAGGAAGATATATGCTCTTGAGTGAAAATGAACATAAGAAGCTACAATTTCTAAAGTACAAACACCCAAGAATCTTGAATCTGAGGTATCTAGAAATGTCACTCTACCTAACAGAGTGCTTGACTGGCAATGGTCCCTGAACTGGGGTAAAGCTAAGCAAGAATCCAAGTCATTTCTTTATTGCAGTGACTGAGAATTGTCCTGATCCATCAGGATACTTGTTCAATAAATATTGATTTAAATACAACTATTGGATTAATAAATCTTTGTGCCCTTCTGGTCAGCACCAGCACCAGGCCACCTTGGGCCACAACTTGGTGGTCAGTCCCACAGTCTCCAGAGGACTCTCCATACCACAGGTGCCCTAGCAAGCCCAGGATCTTAGTATCAATGGTGAGTAGAACACAACATCTGTTCCAATAGAACCATGGAGCCTGCGGACAGCTGGAGCACAAACACAGGAACCCCACATGATCAGTGGCTCAGGTTCCTTCCAGTTGGCACTGGTCTACTTTGCTTTAGAACTCAGTGGACAGCCCCACAGTCCCCAGAGGAGATACCACTTCCAGGTGCTCTAGCACACCTTCCAGGATCTTAGGATCCCAGGATCCTGGGATCTCAGGAGCTTGGTCACACCAGGATCTCAGGGTCTCAGAGGAAGCTTGGCTGCCAAGAACTCTGACACACCCAGAATCTCAGCATTACAGGATCCCACGATCACAGGATCACAAAGAGAGCTGGACTCTGAGAAGTCCTGCCTCAACTGAAATTACAGGATGTATATAGGCTCCAATCAGATATATCAAGGATAAGGAGCACTTGAGATAATCAGATGGCAGGAGGCAAGCATAAAAACAGAGGCAACAAAAACCAAGGTTACATGGCATCATCAGAACCCAACTCTTCGACCATAGCAAGTCCTGGATACACCATCACACCAGAGAAGCAAGATATGGATCTAAAGTCACTTCTCATGATGATGATCAAGGACTGTAAAACAGACATAAATAACTCCCTTAAAGAAATACAGGAGAACACATCCAATCAGGTGAAAGAATTGAGCAAAACCATCCAGGATCTAAAAATGGAAGTAGAAAAAAATAAAGAAATCACAAAGGGATACAACTCTGGAAATAGAAACCTAGAAAAGAAGTCAGGAGCCATAGATGCGAGCACAAAAAACAGAATACAAGAGATATAAGAGAGAATCTCAGGTGCAGAAAGTACGATAGAAAACATTGACAGAACAGTCAAAAAATGCAAAATGCAAAAAGATCCGAACCCAAAATATCCAGGAAATCCAGGACAAAATGAGAAGACCAAACCTAAGGATAATAGGTATAGATGAGAAGGTAGATTTCCAAATCAAATGGCCAGTAAATATCTTCAACAAAATTATAGAAGAAAACTTCCCCAACCTAAAGAAAGAGATGCACGTGAAAATACAAGAAACCTTCAGAACTCCAAACAATTTGGACCAGAAAAGAAATTCCTGTCACATAATAATCAAAACACCAAATGCACAAAACAAAGGAAGAATATTAAAAGCAGTAAGGGAAAAAGGTCAAGTAACATATAAAGGCAGACCTATCAGAATTATACCTGACTTCTCCCCCAGAGACTATGAAAGCCAGAAGATCCTGGGCATATGTCATACAGACCCTAAGAGAGCACAAATGCCAACCCAGGCTACTATACCCAGAAAAACTCTCAATTACAATAGATGGAGAAACAAAGGTATTCCATGACAAAACCAAACTTACACAATATCTTTCCACAAATCCAGCCCTTCAAAGGAAAATAAAGGGAAAACACCAACACAAGGAAGGAAACTACACTTTAGAAAAAGCAAGAAAGTAATCTTTCAACAAACCTAAAAGAAGATAGCCACATGAAGAAAATTCCAACTCTAACAACAAAAATAACAAGAAGCAAAAGAGATTTTCCTTAATATCTCTTAATATCAACGGACTCAATTCCCCAATAAAAAGACATAGACTAACAGACGATATGTAAACAGGATGCAACATTTTGCTGCATACAGGAAATCCACCTCAGGGAAAAAGACAGACATTACCTCAGAGTAAAAGGCTGGAAAACAATTTTCCACGCAAATGTTCTGAAGACATGAGCTGGAGTAGCCATTCTAATATCGAATAAAATCGACTTTCTACATAAAGATATCAAAGAAGATAAGGAGGGACACTTCAAACTCATCAAAGGTAAAATCTTCCAAGATGAACTCTCAGTTATGAAGATCTATGCTCCAAATGCAAGGGCATCCACATTTAGTAAAGATACTTTAGTAAAACTCAAACACACATTACACAGTACAGAATAATAGTGGTAGACAATATAAACTAACCAGAAACCCCAGAGCTCCCTGGGACTAAACTACCAATCAAAGAAAACACATGGNGNGANTCATGGCTCTAGCTGCATANGTAGCTGAGGATGGCCTAGTTGGTCATCAATGAGAGGAGAGGCCCTTGGTACTGTGAAGGTTCTATGCCCCAGTATAGTGGAATGCCTGGGTCACGAAGCAGCAATGGGTGGGCTGGGGAGCAGGCAGAAGGGGGAGAGGATAGGGAATTTTCGCAGGGGAAACTAGGAAAGGGGATAACACTTGAAAGGTAAATAAAGAAAATATTTAATAAAAATAAATAAATCTTTGTGCATATGAAACAGACAGTATGCAGGGTATATACACAAACTGCATATAACAACAGGCACCAAACAGATGGCAGGTATGTACATGAGGTTGAGGGGTGATGTGTTTTTATTCCCAGATTTTTCTTAGGCAATCTCTACTCTTATGACTATTTCTCTTACTAGAACTCTTTCTTTAAAGTAAAAGTATGCTGCACCTAGAACAAAAGACCTGTGTGTATAGAATATGTTTTTTTTACAAAACAGTGTGCAGTTTATATGGGCTATGACATAGTAAGAAAACACTCCATGTAGCACCGCTTTGTTGAGTTGCCCCAAGTGGGATCACCATAAACATTAATTGACACATGGGAAAATAATCTACCATGATGGAAAGTAAACCAGCACAAGAGAGAAGAGAAGCAGACCCTGTGAACACAATGTTTAGAACTGTTGATTAAATGACCTATACCTTCTGCCCTCTGTACCCTAGATTCAACCAAAAAGAGTTTTTTTAAATGGCATTTACAGTAAACTTGGACAGACTCTACTCCTTACCATTATCATATACATATTACCATATCTCTTAAATGCCTCCGTATAACTGTTTTAAATGTATTTTTTAATTGTCAGATAATAATTGGATATGTTCGGGACAAATCACATGGTATTCCAATACATACACCTAATACACAATAATCATATCATGTAATTGGCATTTCCACCACTTCAGACATTTCTTCATGTTGTGAACATTCAGAATTCTTTGCCAGCTTGTGTAAAACATGTAATTTTCATTACCCATGGCTATTCTACTGTATTACTGAACATTAGAAAGGTTTAATAGTTATTTATGTAGCCCTTATACTGTATCAGATATCATGGATGCTCTAGTTTTCTTTCCATTGCTATGATAAAACACTGACCAAAAACAACTTGGGAAAGAAAGAACTTATGTGTCTTATATGTTCAAATAACAGTCCATCAAGAAAGGAAGGCAGGGTAAAAACTCAAGGCAGGAACCTGGGGCAGGAGCTGAAACACAGACCATGGAAGGATGATGCTGACTGAACACCTCTCCATGGATTACTCAGCTTAGTTTCTTATATAATCTGAGGCTGCCTGCCCAGGGTTAGTACCACCCTGGGTTGTACCACCCTACATCAGGCATTAATCGAGAAAATATGCCAAAAGATTTTCTGCAGACTACTCGGATGTAGGTACTTTATCAGTCGGGATTTCCCTCTTCCACACTGACAAACAGACAAACAAACAAAATGAAAAGAACTAACCAGCACAATAGATAAACTAGAAGTGTAACATGCTATGCAAATATTGTACTATTTTATAGTAGAGATTTCAGCACCCACCGATGTTTTGGTTCTATTTTTAAGGGAAACATTCTAATATTTTCTCTTAAGGGAGACCCATATTGACTACTGTAAGAAAATAAGACTTAGTGATTAAAAAGTAAGTCTTAAGAGTTTCTTAGTGTGACTTTAGAATAGTATCTAAAGTCTCATAAGTTTAAAAGCTTTGTTCTTTGTCTCTAGCTTGATGCTTTTGGAAGACAGTAGTTGCCATTAGAAGTTAAGGTCTGGAAGATACATTATGCAAAACANAAGAAAACCTAGAAGGATGACCATTGTGTGGATACTTCATTCCTCCTTAGAATAAGGAACAAAATACCAAAGGATATAGGTACAGAGACAAAATTTAGAGCTAAGATGAAAGGATGGACTATCCAGAGACTACCCCATTCGGAAATCCATCCCATCATCAGCCACCAAACCTAGATACTAATGCTCATGCCAGGAAGATTCTGCTGAAGGGACCCTGATATTGCAGCTTCTTGTGAGGCTACGCCAGTGCCTGGCAAACACCGAATTGGATGCTCACAGCCAGCTATTGGATGGAACACAGGGTCCCCAATGCAGGAACTAGAGAAAGTACCCAAGTACCTGAAGGGGGCTGCAACCCTGTAGGTGGAACAACAATATGAACTAACCAGTACCCCCTGAGCTTGTGTCTCTAGCTACATATGTAGCAGAAGATGGCCTAATCGGCCATCACTGGGAATATAGGCCCCTTGGTCTTGCAAACTTTATATGACCCAGCACAAGGGAAGGCCTGGGTCAAGTAGTGGGAGTGGGTGGGTAGGGGAGCAGGGGCGGGGGGTATAGGGAACTTTCGGGTTAGCATTTGAAATGTAAATAAAGAAAATAATAATAAAAAAAATAAATGAAAAAAAAGAAGAAGTTAAGGTATGGTGGGAAGTAAGATGTCACTGGAAGCATGTATTTGAAAGGAATAAAAGGACCCCACTCCCCATCAGTGGCAAATAACTCCTCAGTAAGTGGTGAGGTTTGATAGCACCTCCCCCATCTGTTCTGGATGGCTCTCTTGAACTTGTGTAGGTCTGGTGCAGGTAACCACAGCTGTTGAGTTCATGAATGTGATTAGCTATGCCATGTCCAGATGACAACATTTTAGAGTGTTCCTCCCCATCCTCGGGCTCTTACATTCCTGCCATTTCTTCTTCCATAGTGGTCTCTGAGCCTTGTAAGTGGAGAGGTTGATGTAGATGACCCACTTAGAGCTGATTACTCAGTCTAGTATTCTCAGCACTTAATGTATGCCTCTCTGCATTAACTGTTGCATACTGCAAAAAAGCTTCTCTGACTTATGGTATAAGCATAAATATTTAGAAGACAATTTGACAACATGGCCATTGTGATTGTTTGAATGAGAATGGCCCCCATAGGCTCATGTATTTGAATGGTTGGTCCTAATTTGTAGAACTGTTTTAAGATTAATAGGTATTGCCTTGTTGAAGGAGGTCTGTCACTGGGAGTGGGCTTTGAAGTTTCAAAAGCTAATGCCTTTCCCACTTAGCTTGTTCTGTCTCCTACTTGTAGATTAGGATGTAAGTTTTCATCCTGCTCCAGCACCTCCCTGATTGCCTGCTGCCATGTTCCCTGCTTTGATGGTCATGGAATCTAACGCTTGAAACTATATGCAAGCCCCTAATAAAGTCTTTTTTTCTATAAACTTTCTAGGTCATGGTGTCTTGTCATTGGAATAGAAAAGTAAGACAATGATTGAACAAAATAACAACAGCAACTTCTAAGGTCTATGACTTCCAAAGTCATGTGATTTTCACCAGAATCACGGTATCAGAAGTAAAATCCCCCACTGTGCAGCTACCTCAAATACTACCAGAAAGAACTAACTAGCCTCAGAATAGTCATATATACATTCTTCCCGGTTTCCCCTCTGTGAACCCTCTATCCCATATCCCTTCCCTCTGCTTCTATGAGGGTACTCCCCCACCAACCCATGCATTCCAGCCTTTCTGCCCTGGCATTCCCCTACACTGGGGCATCGAGCCTTCACAGAACCAAGGACCCCTGCTCCCACTGATGCCAGATAAGGCCTTCCTCTGCTACATATGTGGCTGGAGCCAAAAGTATGGAACACTTCATGAATTTGTGTGTCATCCTTGCTCAGGGGCCATGTTCATCTTCTAATCCTTCCAATTTTAGTATATATGCTGCTAAAGTGAGTACCATTTATCTTAATTTTTAAAAAGACCATACATATCTAAAAGGATAAATGCATCTTTCATAAGTAAAACTATGCATACTAGTATAAAATTTTCTATGTGTTGTATATAATCTCTTTAAGAAAAATTTTAAGGACTGAAGCTTCATCTCAGTGGTAGAATGTTTGCCCAGGATGTACAAGGTCTTAGGATCCATCCCTTATAATGTAAGAACAATGAAATTTCATATTATTAGGAAAGTAGAGAATGGTTATAGACCTTATCTCTTAAGAGAGTAAATAATTTCCATGGAGCTGGAATTAGAGGCAGTTAGAATTAGCCACTGAAATGGACTTGGGTACAGGGAACTAAGGTCTCAGTCTTTTGTAAGAGCAGTATGTACTCTTCACTGGGGAACTATGAAAATCATTTTACAATGTAATATAATAGTTATTAAAAAATCTATGCCACCAAATAGCCATCATTGACTTATTTTGCTGGGGATGAAACTCACAGCCTCATGCATTCCAAGCAAGAGCTGTAGTATTGCTACATACATCCCTCTCCCTAATCATCTTCTAAAAGCAATAGCTAAGGATTCAAGGAGATATGGATGGAAACTCTGGCTAGTAGAAGCTTTTCAGTACAAAGCAAATCAAGTGTCAGACACAGTAATGACACAGAAATATCAAGTAACATAATAACTACATACACCAGTGGCCCTCATTGAACATTAGAGCACAATTGAGGCCTTTCTTTTCAATATGTATAAATATTAGGTCACAAAGAAAACATCAGTAAGTTCTATACCATTTGAAGGATTCTAAACATCCCTCTTAACACAGGGATAGCACAGCTGTCAAGCTAGAATAACAATAAAATTTAAAGTCCATATATGCCTTATAACTAAAAATTGAAAATCTATCAAACAACCATTGGGTTGAAAAAAAAACAAAAAAGCAAAACAGTAATGAAAGCAGTAAATATCTGAGACTATTGGATACTTTTACAGATCACTAGAAAATCTGTAGTTTTATACACATATATCAGTAAGTATAAATGAAATGCATGCATCGTGTTAACTTTGAAGGTCATAAAAGAAAATATGCCCAAAGAATCTATCTAGAAGAAAATAATAAGTATGAAAGCAGAAAAGTAATGACATTTTAGAACAGATAGTAAGCTAAAGTGATGAAAGTAAGAAAAAACAGAAATCACTTGACATATTAGCTTGGACAGATACAGCTTATATATAATATGATAAAGAATAAGTAATGTGGAGTATCAATAGATGAATAAAGCAAACTGACTTAAAAATGAATAATATAAGCATCCCAAAAAGAAAGAGGCATACACACCCAAGAAAAACTTGAGCTTGGTATTTTGACTAAAAGCATTAAGTCTAAAGGAAAATTGCTGAGAATGAATACTAAACCCTAAAGTATACCCTTGTATTTCACACAAACCTAAATTAGATGCTTTTTACCTTCATGGGTCTAGGAAGGAACTCAGGGCCATCTGTATACTAAGCAGAGTCATTCATCTGCCACAAAGCCACCTATCACTCAGTTAGATACTCTAAAACTGTTCGGAAGAATTTTAATCCAGCAATACGGGCTGCATTGGCAAGGGATCACATCCAAAGACCTTCTAGGGTCTTCTACTTTACGAGGTTGGGATGCAGACAAGCCCTTGATTAAAGTATGATCTGACATGTCCCTAGTACATACCTTTAATCTCAAACAATGTAGGTAAAGGTAGTTGGTAGAAAGAAGCAGCCATATTTGAAAATGACTTCTAGTTGAGAGGACAACTAAGTGACAAATCAGAGAAAGTTTTGACAGAATGAGTCAGAGATAAGGTATGCCCAACTCTCATGAGAACAGACATGAAAGAGAGAATACTGAGAGAGAGAGAGAGAGAGAGAGAGAGAGAGAGAGAGAGAGAGAGAGAGTTATACACAGGTGAAGACAGAATGATTTGGAGAATGAGGAGCCAGAGATTAGAACAAATTGCTAGAGTTAGTTTGAGGCCAAGCAGAGCAATTCAATGAGAAACTGAGAGAAACCAAACTGAACCAGTTGGCTTAGAGAGGAGTTTGAGCTGGAGCAGCATAATTGAACCAGCTAGTCAGAGTTCAGAAGGAAGTAGAAAGGATGAGCTTATTCAGAAGTAAGTCTCAGAGGCTAAAAATATTCTATGCCTAGATTAGATTGTCAAGAGGGTAGAAGCTTCCAAGAATAGGCCTAGGGTAGCAGATGGAGGCAGCAAGGCTCCTAGAGGACAATTACATCTGAGGAAATCTAAGTTACTTTTACACAACATCTTTTGTGGCCTTGTATTTGACAAATAAGTAAATGAGCATTCACCTCTTGTTGGTGCTTGTTCACCTCTAAGGCTTGAGATGCAGAAAGGGTAACACTAGGGCTGGGAACATGGCTCAGTAGATAAAGTCTTTGCTACACAAGCTTAAGGGCTAGAGTTTGGGTCCCAATATCCACATAAAAAGCTGGGTAGAACTTGTGAAACCTGTATTCATAATCCTATAACCATAAAGGAAGTAGAGATTGGATCCCCAGGGCAAGGTGACTAGTTATACTAGCCCCAACAGTGAGCTTTTACTTTAGTGAGGAACTCTGGCTCAGAATATTAAGTGAAGAACGATCCAGAAAGATACCAAACATCACCCTCTCATTTCTGCATACATGTGCACATGCACCCACACATATATGTGAACATGTATACATATAACCACACACATACATGTGCTAACTGGGAAACAAGAGCAAGCATTCTACTGTACTGATTCAAAGTAGACATATCAGTGGAAACTCCTGGCTTGTGACATATTTCTTTCTGTGCACATCAATATCTGTTTTTCTTTCTACTGAGAAAAACTTGGTATAATGCATCCTATCTTAAGTGAGCATCATCAGTTATGATAAGATTACAATGTCATGTGTTTGCTTCTTTGCTGAACTAAGGAAATATAGTCTTCCTTTTGTGGCATACATCAAAGGAAATGGTAGTTATCATAAACTGGAAGATTTTTTTCCCCCAGTATCTGATTTATTGTCTTGAAAGATGTCAAGGTCTGGGAAAAAAAAGCAAAAACTATAAGAGCTATCTCAGATTAAAGGAGACTAACAATCCATGAAAACTAAGAGCCAAATACTATGTTAGAATGGACTCTGCACAAAAGGACGTTGTTTGGAGAGCTGACAAGATTTACAATTTCAGTGAGGTAATGGTGTCTTCAGGTTTACAATAAGAAAGTCCAAATATAGAGAAAATGATAAAACCAATGTACTAAGAGACTAAAGAGTTGAATCTTGATGAAGTGTAAATGGGAGTTAGTTGTACTATGTTCTAATGGTGGTCCTGTGATTTCTAAGCAAACATTCTACACTGAACCACATCCTACACTGAACTACATCCTACACTGAGCCACATCCATAGTCTGTTTTGTTTTTTGTTGTTGTTAACATTTTTATTTTGAGATAAGGTCTCTCTATATAGCCTAGGCTGTCCTTAAACTCACTGGAACTAGTCATCCCCTTGCCTCAGCCTCCCAAATATCACCATTCTGTTGCTATAGCTCTCATAGTGTCTTAGGGCTTCCATCGCTGCGAAGAGACACCATGACAAAGGCAAGTCTTATAAAGGACAACATTTAATTTGGGCTGGTTCAGACATTCAGTCCATTATCATCAAGGCAGATTCATGGCAGCATCCAGGTAGTCATGGTGCAGGAGAAGGAACTGAGAGTTTGACATCTTCATCTGAAGGCCTCTAGCAGAAGACTGATTTCCAGGCAGCTGGGACGAAAGTCTCTCAAAACCCAGCCCCAGGGTGACATACCTACTCCAACAAGACTAAACCCACTCCAATAAGGCCACACATCCTAATAGTACCACTTCCTGGGCTAAGCATATTCAAACCATCACACCTAATATTTTTAAATTAGTTCACTTTAGAAAGTAACAAAGAAAAGAATTTTAAAACTCATTTAGGAGAACCGGGGCTTGGTGACATCTATAATCCGAACACTGAGGAGGTAGGGGCAGAAGGAGTAACAGTTTCCTAGTTTAAGCTCAACCTGAGCTATGTGGTGACACTGTCTCACAACAGCCCCAAAGCAAACAAAAGAAGAGGTTTATGTCACTCACTGCATTAGTGTTAATAATTAGTGAAATAAATGAAAACAGTAATTGTCAACAATAGATGACAACAGATTTGTGTTCTAATCACAGCATGCACATTAGATGGATGAACTGTTATTCACATGTGTCATCATGTAAAGATCTCAAAAATTAAAATCACAGGTGAAAAGAGGAGGCAGGTGGGGCTTGGGTTATTCTGATTGGAGGGCATGCCTATGCCAGAAGAGTCTGTGGGAGGCCAATCAAAATATACACTCTATAAACACAGAAAATAAAGTTGAAGATTGTTGAAGAACAATCTCTGTCTTTGAAGAATTTTCAGGCATTTAACAGAAATCCAAGTAAATATATGATTACGATGTAGGAGGAGGAAGGCACAAGTAGTGTGTGTATTATATTTAATGAAGATGGAGGAGGGGTACAGAGGGAGCTGAGGGAACATTCATTTCCCAGCATTGGCAAAACTTTCTGTACCTCCTTTTCACACTAACCCAAATCCTGGAACAAAAAGGGGTTACCTTGATGAAGCATGGGAAGACAGGTGTGTTTCTAGAACACAGAGTGATTTGCAGACTCCCAGAAGATCCTGGTGGAAACAGCTAGAGGTTTCTTGAAGCTGGAACAGAGGAGTGGAGGGTCAAAGCAGTACATACACTACAGATGAAAAGTGTTCCTTTGGCAAAGGCTCTAGGCCTGGCTAAGGAGTTTGATGGCCTCCAGGGGAAGGGAAGGCAGCTTTCTTAAAGCAGAGAGTAACAACTGCAGTTTGAATTTGACAAAGGGAGGCTCTGTAAGCATGGCCAGTTGTCCCTACCTCCACTTCTAAGGAATAGTGTAAAGCAAGCTGTAATTAGACATAGAGGTCTCAACAGAAATAGCAGAGGGAGTGACAAATATACTAAGGTGCCCAGCCAGCCGGGCTGTGGGGCAGTTAACTGTAGGTTTTCATTCTAGGCATCTGGGTGCCTGGTGGAGCCATCTTGATGTTTTTGGTTTTGTTTTTTTTTGACATAAATTCACAGTGATGCCTAGTTTGACTTGGGACGCAGGCCTCCTGGGTGCCAGGATTATAGGCAGGAGACATATTTTCTGCTGCTTGGCCTGCTCCTGGTCACTGCTGATTGGACCTTAGATTTTCCACACTTAGGTCATACAAGAAAGGATCAGAGGAAGGACTGAAGGCCATGTTTACCTTTGGAATGAGTTTCCCAGTAGGGGGTGAGTGGTTTTAGATTCATCTCAAACGCTTTAATTAAAAAATAGAGGCTGGTGTAAATGCAACACAGCTCTGTAAGCTCATAGGCGTCAGATTTCTGTACGTTTCTGGGCATTTTAACTACATTTTATAACAAAATAGCAAAACAATGCTGTGTCAAGATTTCGTGAGCTGAAGGTCACAGGAGGATATGAGCTCTAGAAAAAAGGAGTGAAAGCAGAAAACAGCATAAATGAAAACCGAGCACTCACTGTGAGCACAGACCAGTGGGGTCAGAACCAGGCAGCTTCCGCCGGTGGGGGTCAGGGAAAGAAGATTAGCAGCAGGGCGGAGGGGGAGGGAGGGACACTGCAGACTCGGCCCCGCCCCGCCCCCACCTCCACTCTGTCTCTCCTCACCCCCTCCCAGGCCTTGGCTCCGCCCTAAGACCCCTACCCTACCCCGCCTATCTTAGCCCCTCCTCCCTCCATGACGCTATCTCCGGTCTCCAGGTAACGCAGGGGTCAAACAAGCAGCGGTTGAGGGCATTCATCTCTCTCTGGTCGGACCCTTAATCCTCATCGGACGTTGACAGCCATGGCTCTACCGCTTCTGCCTGGCAACAGCTTTAACCGCAATGTGAGTAGGCAGGAAGCCCGAGGTCCTGGCCAGATCCTGGGATTTAGAACAGGATCTAGGAGTGTTCATTTTCCTAGATCCTACCTGTGAGTTAGCTCCTGCCTTTTACTCCTGTGTGCTGAGTACACCTAAAACTCCATGTTCCCTCTTCCTTCTCCCTCAGAGTGCTTCTGAATGCTTTTCCTACATGACATCGAAGTACAGGTAGCAGGGGCATCCAAAATAGTTGGTGACAGTGATGATAAAAAGAAGCACCGAGTGTTTAATGTATGTGGGGTGTTATGCTTTAATCGCCTTGGATATTCTCAACAACTGTTTGAATTAGATCATTTTGTTCCAATTTACAGCTGAGGAAACTGAGGTCTTCCTGGTGATACTAGTTTTCTTTCAGGCAGCTGGTCTTTATAACCCATGAGTCTAATTATTATCTTTAATACACTGTATGCAAAAACAAACGTTGGTACTAAATAGAAGAAACCCAGAAGGAAGCATGGCAGATAGGGAAGCCTTCTATTAGCCTATAAAAATGTAGTGCTACACTAGGAAGACAGGCACCTAAACCTGGAGGACAAGATGAAAGTACAAAATCAAAACATTACAATCCCCTAGAACATCAAAGAAATCAGCATTATGTAGCCACATACCTAACAGGAGGAAAACTAGTCAGGCTTTTGCTTGATAGGGGTTAATGCCTTTTGCTTGGGTTTGCTAGTGTCTTTAGGAGAAGGTAATATACATTGATGAAAAAGATTCACTAGGAGCCACTCAAGATGTTTGTAAACCTTAGCTCAAAGTTTGCAAATCACTCAGTACACTAAATTGACAGATTTTGAAGTGTCTGTATCTGAGTTGCTGCCCCAAAAGAGCCAGTGTTGTTGTAGATGTTCTATTTAAGGTTGATTTTTAACCCCTCACATCAGCTAGTCCGTTCAACTTTGAACAATGGCTTGTGCATTTTGTTTCTTGACTGATGTAAGTTAGAGGCTGGCCTCTGAAGCGAAGCAATGCTCTTTGGAAAGATTAAGTCAGCGAAATAAGAAAGGCTCCAAGAAGGAGGGCATGAAAAAAGATTCCAGAAATAAAGAAGCATGCAGTGCAGAAGTAATTTTAATAAAATATGTAAGCAGAGCCTACAGCTTTTGGCTCAGCTATCCTTCTGATTACTGATGCCCACTGCCTGCTGAAGTATCTCAGTTCTCACATGAAGTGATTAAGGGTGGGAAGGGAAAAAGAGTGTTTGGATGAGTTATTTTAAAATCAGTAACATAGTACTAAATGTACTTTGATTTTTATAAAACTTTTTTATTGGGAAGAATAACGCATGTACAGAAAAAAATGTGGAGTGGATGATCACAAAATGAACATCAAGAAATAGAGTACTACCACTGCTCTAAAAAGCAGCCCCCTTGACTATGCGTGGCATTTGTAGCAGCTAAAAATAAATGTTCTGAATATTACCTGGACCTATTATTACTAAAATATTATTTGTTGTTTCAGATTCAAATTTAACTGAGTAGCTTGCATTTTATGTGTAACTCTATGACCCTTTTCACACCCTTTTAACCTGTACATCATTTTCCAAATGGAACGACTATTTTAACTTTTGTTGCTATTGTTAGATTTGGCTTCTTTGGAACCTTTTATATGTGGAAATATCCTGTGCTTTTTGTTCTGTGACTTTTTTGGTTCGGCATTGTATTTGTGAGATTTGTCCATGTGGATAATGTTTCATTGTATGAATATGTCATGTATATAGATCCCTCTGTTTAGTTTATTCTTGATAGCTTCTTTGGGGCTTTTACAAATACAGTTGCTATGGTTCTCTTGTTCATTTCTTTCAGTGTGATTGTTCAATTGTACTACACTGATACAGAAAGCGTTAGCGAGCCCTGCAAAATCATTTTTGTCATTGTCACCAGCATTTTTTTTTTACTTTTGTGTTTTTGTTTCTAAATGCCTATAGTGTTTAGTGTTTTCAGTTTTACATATTTTGGTCAATGGCTGTACTGCAATTCTTTGCAGTCTCAAAGATTTATTTTAATTTTTAAACTTCTTTATATGTGTGTTTGCTGCATGTGTTCCTGTGTCTGTGGAAGGCAGAGGAGGGCATCAGACAGTCTGGAGCTGAAGTTACAGGGAATTGTGAGTCGTTGAGGGTTCTGGGAACCAAACTCCAGTCCTCTGGAGAGCAGCAAGCATTCATAACCACTGAGCCAGCTCTCCAGCCCACCCTGCCCCACTTTTTTTGTTTTTAATATGCATTTCCCTGACTTCCTAGTAATCTTGAACATTCATTTTTACCTACCTTTAATCCCTGCACTCAGGCAGAGGCAGAGAGGCAGAGAGGCAGAAGGGCAGAGGAGGGAGAGGAGGCAGAGGAGGCAGAGGGACAGAGAGAGGCAGAGAGGCAGAGGCAGAGAGGCAGAGAGGCAGAGAGGCAGAGAGGCAGAGAGGCAGAGAGGCAGAGAGGCAGAGAGGCAGAGAGGCAGAGAGGCANCAGAGAGGCAGAGAGGCAGAGAGGCAGAGAGGCAGAGAGGCAGAGAGGCAGAGAGGCAGAGAGGCAGAGAGGCAGAGAGAGGCAGGTGGATCTCTGTGAGTTTGAAGCCAGCCTGGATACATAATGAGTTTGAGGACAGCCAGGGCTACAGAGATCCTTCTTGGGCACACTTGACTTTCACACAAATCTACAAACTGGCCATATGGTTTATGCGTGTTTAACTTGTTTAACTTGTTTAACGGATACCCTGCCATGAGACAGGGTCTCATATATCCCAGTCTGGCCTCAGTTGGAACTCATATTTAGTCTTGAACTCATGATCCTCCTGCCTCCATTTTCTCAGTACTTGGAGAAGCCTGTGTTTGGTGGCCTGTTTTGCATTGGCAGCAGCAATGAATCTGTGTTATGCAGAGCATTTGGTGTTGTCAATATTTTGGATTTTAGCCATTTTAATAGACATGTAGTATATCTCATTTTAATCTTAATTTCCTTAATGGCTGGGATGTTGATAGACTGTTAACCATTTGTACTCTCCTTTGAAAAATGTCCATTAGTGTCTCTTATTTGTTTTAATTTGATTGTTACCTTACTTTTGAGATGTTATTCTTCTTGTTGTTGTTGTTGCTGTTGTTGTTTAATGAACAACCATTGTTGCTATGTGGGCTGCTAATATTTTCTCCCAGTTTGTAGCTTGAATTTATTGCTCTTAAAACAAAGTTAGGAAATACACATATATTTTAAAGAAAAGGATTCAAGATGCATTCAAACTGATATTTCCAATGAAAGTTAAGGATCCTAGAATTTTTTAAAAAACTTCTTTGATTTTATATTGAGTTTACTTCCACGGTCAACAATTACTTGCTATGTCTCACCATAAGTGCATAGGCATAGAATTTCTGAACAATAACAATGACATTATTAAAATGATTTCTTTATTTTTATGTTATGTGCTTTGGTGTTGTGCCTGTGTGTATGTCTATGTGAGCGTGTAATTCCCTGGAACTGGAGGTTTAAGTAGGTGTGAGATGCCATCGGGGTGTTGGGAACTGAACTCCATCCTCTGGAAGAACAGTCAGTGCTCTTAAATGCTGAGCCATCTCTCCAGCCCCAACAATGACATTATTGATTATTAACCATTTAAGTTTTTAAAGAGTTCTTTGTAGCTATCTCTATTATATGGATATCCTTCACTAGAAATGTATTTCCAAATTACTTGCACAAATGTCGAAGCATGCATTATTTGGCAATGTTATGGCTTATACCCAGTACATTGCTTCTACCAAGAAAATGTTCTCAGTCACTCATGTTCAATTTTACTTATATAATTGTATAATTGCTGTGAGTAGAGTTTCATCACTTGCTCCATACCCAATTAGCTTCATTATTTTTATTGTGCTTTTGGTTCTTATTTTTGTTGTTGTTGTTTCATTACGTTTCATGGCTTTAAAGTCAAATTTACAAAATGAAACAGGACTAGCTTTTAGCCATGACATTACAGCTCTGCTCCTCCCTTTTCTCTAGCAATAACTCTAAAAATGATTTCTCTCTCTTTCCCCACGTCTTATCTCTGTTCCTTGATTCTCTTCGTTTCTTCTTTTGGCATCTGTCTCCCTCCACTCTGTTTTTAAAACAATTTCTTTTTTCCCAATTTTTATTAGGTATTTACTTCATTTACATTTCAAATGCTATCCCCAAAGTCCCTTATACCCCCCGCCCCCTCCCCAACCCACCCACTCCCACTTCTTGGCCCTGGTGTTCCCCTGTATTGGGGCATATAAAGTTAAAACAATTTCTTTCTTTTTTTTCTTAGATATTTTCTTTATTTACATTTCAAATGCTATCCTGAAAGTTCCCTATACCCTACCCCCACCCTGCTCCCCTACCCACCCACTCCCACTTCTTGGCCCTGACATTCCCCTGTACTGGGGCATATAAAGTTTGCAAGACCAAGGGGCCTCTCTTCCCAATGATGGCCAGTTAGGCCATCTTCTGCTACATATGCAGCTAGAGACATGAGCTCTGGGGGTACTGGTTAGTTCATATTGTTGTTCCACCTATAGGGTTGCAGCCCCCTTCAGCTCCTTGGGTACTTTCTCTAGCTCCTCCATTGGGGACCCTGTGTTCCATCCAATAGCTGACTGTGAGCATCCACTTCTGTATTTGCCAGGCACTGGCATAGCCTCACAAGAGGCAGCTATATCAGGGTCCCTTCAGCAAAATCTTTCTGGCATCTGCAATAGTGTCTGGGTTTGGTGGCTGATGATGGGATGGATCCCTGGGTGGGGTAGTCTTTGGATAGTCCATCCTTATATCTTAGCTCCAAACTTTGTCTCTGTAACTCCTTTCATGGGTATTTTGTTCCCTATTCTAAGGAGGAGTGAAGTATCCACACGTTGGTCTTCCTTCTTCTTGGTTTTCTTGTGTAAAGCAATTTCTTAAAAGTACTTTCCATCTTTCTCTTTGTTTAAATAGATGGTAACCTACTCTTCTTATTCGCTTTAATCTTTTAAATTTCACTTTAATGGCATACCTTGAAAGTCACTTAATAGGATATAGAGCTAGGCCTCATTGTTCTTCACTGTGAATGAGTTACCCTATTGTGTGGACTTAACAATAGTTTTTTCAGTCTATCCACTTACGTTTCCAATCTTTCGCTGTTACAAATAATGCTATAATACATTACCAAATTTATACTTCAAAAGGAAACTAGCACATAGTGTGGGGGAAATATTTGCAAGCCATATATATGATAAGGTATTTAGAATTGGAATATATAAAGAATCTCCATAACAACTACAACAATAATCTAATTAGAATGGGGAAGTAGTTAGAATAAACATTTCTCCAGTGATAATATAGAAATAGCAAATATGCATGTGAAAAGACGCTCAATAGATTTGCTTATTAAAGGCATGCAAATCATTAAAACTACAATTAGATAACACTTTAGACCTATAAGGTGACTGCAGGAGAAAAAAAAAGAAATAAAGTTTGGCAAACACATAGAGAAATCACTGGTGGGATTGTGAAATGTAGCTGCTGGTTCTGTAGAGAGCAGTCTGTTAGCTTCTGAAATGGTTATATAGACTTATTGTATGACACAGCACTCCTAAACATCTACCCAAGGAATAACTTGCTATGCATATAAATGTGTATGAGAGAACTGTTTATACTTTTATAAATTTTATTATTATAATAATCATCATTATCATTATTATTCTTATTGCCTAGGATTGGCCTTCAGCTATTGTACATGCTAAACAAAGCACACAGAAGCAATATCCCCACCTTTGTAGTGACTCAAAATAGAAATAACCTATGACTGTCAACTGACTGGTGGAAAATGAAAATGTGGTTTCCACACAAAATCAAATTGTTTTAATTTTTCTCTTGGATTTTAGATATAGGGTCTCAGTGTAGCTGGAGTTGTCTTCATACTTAATCTGTAGGCCAGGCTGACCTCAAATTTGTAATCTTTTTGTTAGGATTAGAGGCATGTGCTATCATGCTTCATGCTAGAATACTATTCAGTCAAAAAAGAAATGTAGTACTACTCATATATGTTACAGCATAGCTGAACCATTAAAGAACAATATGTAAAAGACCCTGTATTATATATATGACCCTGTTTGTGTAAGATATGAGTGGCCTGATGTGTAGGAGGAACGAGTAGATAAGTGTTTACCTTAGGCTACATAGGGCAAGAGATAAAATGAGGACTGGCTGCTACTGAGATTTCCTGTGATGAATAGTGTTCTAAAATTAGATTCTCATGATGATGCATATCTCTTATTTTATCAAACCACACTGAAATGCTCATTTTGAGTTGGTTAATTTGATGACACTTTATGATACAAAATAAAACTATTATAATGGTTTGGATAAATATCCTCCAAAGGCACATATGTTATAAAAGCTTCAAACCCAGACCATGGTGCTACCACCCAGAGGTGGTAGGATCTTAAAGGGATCAGGCCTAGTGGACAGGAGTTAAGTCATTGGGGGCATATTACTTAAAGGGATATTGGAACCCCTGCCTCTTTTTCTTCATTTCCTTGCTTCTTGGGTGCCATAAGATGAGCAATTTGTCTCCACATGCCTCATGCCATGATGTTTGGCATTCTCACAGGTTCTAACATAATGGAGCCAACCACCCACAGACTGAAACCTCTAAAACTGCAAGCTTCTGGTTCTTATAAGTCGATTATCTCAATACTTGATTTTGTAACAGAAGGCTAATAAGTAAGGTTATAAATAGTTATTCGATGGCATTGGTAACAGGACATTGCTGGGAAAACAAAACAATTGGTGTCTACCATGCCATATCACTGAATGTATGTTTTAATTTCTAAGAGTTATTTTGTCATTATATGTGCACATGTTTGTGTGTTTGTGTGTGTGTTTATCTGTGTATACATGTGAGTGTGCATGTACATGTTATATGGAGGTCAGGGGTCAACACTGGATATCTTCCTCAAAAACTCTCCATCAATTTTTAGGGTCTCTCATTGAACCTGAAGTTCATTCCTTGAGCTAGAGTGGCTGGCCAGCAAGGCCCAGGGATTCTCTTGTTTTTTGCCTTCCCAGCAGTAGAATTACAGGCACACACTACTGTACCCAGATTTGTACATGAGTGCAGTAGATTTGAACTCAGGTCCTGTTACTTGCACAAGATGCTTTTGATGGAAAGAATTATGTCACTTTGTTCCCAGTAGCTATTGAAATGTTATCATTTTGGACTGAGCCACCTCTCTTTTTCTTCTTGTTATTGTTTGTTTTGAGACAGGATCTATGTGCCCCACCCAGGCTTACCTTAAACTCACTATGTTGCCCAAGGTGGCCTGTGTTCTACTATGCCTGGTTTGGGCTACCCCTTGATGCTCCTCCCCATACTTTCAAAATCACATAATATTCTGATGATATTCCTAAATGTTAATTTGGACTCAAGAAATGAGAGCCTCTTTGCCTACATTTTAATTCGCATATCAAACATGCAACATCATATTGCATTTTTAAAAATTTTTTATTATTATTTTCTTTATTTACATTTCAAATGCTATCCCAAAAGTTCCCTATACCCCCCCGCCCCTGCTCCCCTCCTACTACTTGGCCACCCACTCCTACTACTTGGCCCAGGTATTCCCTGGTGCTGGGTCATATAAAGTTTGCAAGACCAAGGGGCCTCTCTTCCCAGTGATGGCCGATTAGGCCATCTTCTCATATTGCATTTTATACTGTACTACAAGCCCTGCCATCTAGGATATATTGGTATAGGTATATTCATGTCTGTGCCCTTGACCATGGATTTAATGTGGCCAGCTGACAGTGTCCCTGCAAGTATACACGAAGGGAAGCAAACCCCTCAAAGAGATAAGAATGAAAACCCAGTGCATATTGACTTTGTAAACCTGGATCAGACTTCTGGGAGTCCAGTGGCAGGTGGTTCATTGTCAGTATATTTAAAACACGGTGCCATTAGGGAAAATTGTTTCCAGGCAACAATCAGTCCAATCAGTCTGCACAATAAAGCTTAAGATGGGGCTACATAGAAACTATTTTACAAAATTCATGTGACTATGAGGGTGGGTTCTATAGCTTAAAGGCCTAGAATCTAGTGTGGATTCTGACCCATAGCGTAGACATCAGCAGGCCATAAAATACTTGTGAGATCTCCCCTAAGGATGGGTAGTGGTCTAAAGAGGGAAGAGTCTGGGATAATCATTTTCAGGAATATGCATGAGGTCTGCCTGTATAACAAAGGTCACCAGGTCCTTAACAACCTCCACTCTGAGCCTTCTGGATGGAATGCAGGTATTTGATTTTATTTCCACCATTAGGAGATACCACTGTAATTAACATTCCTGGTTCCCTTGGTGCTTCTCTGTGAGTGCAAGGACCTCTGTGTCTCCAGCAACCAGCTCTCTCAAGTTTTTACCTCTGACTTTTGTGCAGTGATGGATTGTAACTTACAAATATAAGTCAAATAACCTTCTTTCCTCCACTAACTGACTTCCCTGCCCCTCCCCCAGGTTGTTTTATGATAGCAACAGAAAGCAAACTACAACATTCCTCAAATAACCATTTTGATTTAAATCCTTTCTTGCTCTTCTCATCATTGCCTACTTTTGCTTCTTGAGAGCAAGAGTTTGGAGCTGGTATGCTGGCACCCTCAGATTTTAGCTTCTGGCCTAGGATTCTGCTTAAATTGGGTTTGTTCACCTGTGATGAGGTGGTAGTTCTCAGCTAATGTACAAACTGTGATCAGTTGCTCTTTGGGTTACCTCTTGGTATTTTCTTATACAAGGCCCATCCTGAATAACTGATAGTCCATTGTCCCTCTACCTTCAGTGACCACGGTTAAGAAATAGACAGGGGCAAACAGAGCTTGAGAAGATTATGTCCAAAGTGAACATCTCACTGTTGTCTTCTACTGTTGCTAGGGAACAAAATACACCTTATTTGGGCAGTAGTAAATAGAAAGGGAAAAGGAAAGCCATTTGCCTGTGTTGCCTAAATAAGCTACATGGCTGTCTTAGTTGCTTTTTCTTTTTTAGATTTTTTTTTATTAGATATTTTCTTCATTTAATTTTAAATGCTATCCCGAAAGTCCCCTATACCCTCTCCCCATCCTGCTCCCCAACTCACCCACTCCTGTATCCTGGCCCTGGCATTTCCCTGTACTGGGGCATATGATCTTTGCAAGAACAAGGGCCTCTCCTCCCATTGATGGCTGTCTAGGCCATCCTCTGCTACATATACAACTAGAGACACAGCTCTGGGGGGTACTGGTTAGTTGATATTGTTGTTCCTCCTATAGGGTTGCAGACCCCTTTAGCTCCTTGGGTACTTTCTCTAGCTCCTCCATTGGGGGCCCTGTGTTCCATCCAATAGATGACTGTGAGTATCCACTTCTGTATTTGCCAGGCANTGGCATAGCCTCACANGAGANAGCTATATCAGGGTCCTNTCAGCAAAATCTTGCTGGTATATGCAATAGTGTCTGGGTTTGGTGATTGTNTATGGTATGTATCCCCGGGTGGGGCAGGCTCTGGGTGGTCCTTTCCATCTCTGGTCCAAACTTTCTGTCTCTGTAACTCCTTCCATGGGTATTTTCTTCCCCATTCTAAGAAGGAACAAAGCATCCACACTTTGGTCTTCCTTCTTCTTGAGTTTCATGTGTTTTGAAAATTGTATCTTGNGTANTCTAAGTTTCTGGGCTAATATCTGCTCATCAGTGAATGCAAATCATGTGTGTTCTTTGGTGATTGGGTTACCTTACTCAGGATGGTATCCTAAAGATCCATTCATTTGCCTAAGAATTTCATAAATTCATTGTTTTTAATTGCTGAGTAGTACTCCATTGTGTATACCATATTTTCTGTATCCATTCCTCTGTTGAGGGACATCTGGGTTCTTTCCAGCTTCTGGCTATTATAAATAAGGCTGCTATGAACATAGTAGAACTTGTGTCCTTATTACAAGCCAAGAAGTGGGAGTAGGTGGGTAGGGGAGCAGGGTAGGGGGAGAGTATAGGGGACTTTCGGGATAGCATTTGAAATGTAAATGAAGTAAATACCTAATAAAAAATTGGAAAAAAAAGTTGGAACATTTTCTGTGTATATGCCTAGGAGAGGTATTGCTGAATCTTCTGGTAGTACTATGTCCAATTTTATGAGGAACAACCAGACTGATTTCCAGAGTGCTTGTACCAGTTTGCAATCCCACCAGCAATGGAGGAGTATTCCTCTTTCTCCACAACCTCGCCAGCATCTACTGTCACCTGAATTTTTAATCTTAGCTATTGTGACTGGTATGAGGTAGAATCTCAAGGTTGTTTTCATTTGCATTTCCCTGATGATTAAGGATTTTGAACATTTTTTTCAGGTGCTTCTCAGCCATACAGTATTCCTCAGTGGAAAATTCTTTGTTTAGCTCTGTACC
>NC_034613.1:9872757-9919047 GCF_900095145.1 Mus pahari | reverse complement strand
TAGGGTTTCTATCTCCAGAGTTGTTTCCCTTTGTCTTTTCTTTATTATTGTCTTTTATTTATTATTTTCTTTATTATTTCTACTTCCATTTTTAGATCTTGGATGGTTTTGTTCAATTCCTTCACCTGTTTAGTTGTATTTTCCTGTAATTCTTTATGGGATTTTTGTGCTTCCTTGTTAAGGCCTTCTACCTGTTTAGCTATGTTCTCCTGTATTTCTTTAAGTGAGTTATTAATGCCCTTCCAAAAGTCCTCTACCAGCATCATGAGGTATGATTTTAAATCTGAATCTTGCTTTTCGTGTGTGTTGGGGTATCCAGGCCTCGCTGTGGTGGAAGTGCTGGGTTCTGATGATGGTGAGTGGTCTTGTTTTCTGTTAGTAAGATTCTTACATTTGCCTTTCACCATCCTGTAATCTCTGGTGTTAGTTGTTCTAGCTGTCTCTGGCTGGAGCTTGTTCCTCCTGTGATTCTGTTAGCCTCTGTCAGCAGCCCTGGGAATCCAACTCTTTCCTGAGTCTCAGTGGTCAGAGTCCTCTCTGCAGGCAAGCTCTCCTCTTGCAGGGAAGGTGCGCAGAGTTCTGGAGCTCAGCTCTGCCTCCTGGCTGAAGATGAAGGCCAGAAAGGGACCCTGCTCCAGAAGCTCTGTTGCTTTTGCAGCACTTGTACTCTCCTGAGGTGTCTGGTCTCTTTGGGACCCGGGATATCCATAGTTGCTTTTTTCTTTCTTCAGTAAACATCATGATCACAAGCAACTTGGGGAGGAAACAATTTATCTTGCAGCTTACAGTCCTTCCTGAAGGGAAGTTGGTGCAGGAACCTGACACCATGGCTTGCTCAGCTTGCTTTCTTACACCATGCAGGTGGTGCCACCCCCTGGTCGGCTGGGCTCTTTCCCATCAAGCATTAATCAACAAAATGGCCTACAGACTTGCCCACAGGCAATTTGATAAGAGTCTTAATTGAGTTTCCTCTTTTCAGATGACCCTAGCTTGTATCAAGTTGACAAAAACCAACCAGAACACTGTCTCTTGGTAAGCTTGGCTTAGCCTAAGTAGCCAGCAAACAACCAGGTGTCCCTATGCAAATTGTAACTCAAAGCAATGTGTCTGTGGTATGATGAGGGTATTTGTGGGGCGAGGACAAATAGGCAAGGAATAGGGGAATCAGCCTAGAGCAAGAGATGGGTTAGGGCCTGTCCAGTCCCCAGAAATGTCATCCTGAGGTTGGCTGCAGGATCACTCCTCCCTGCTCTGGGCCTTCATATTCCAATGCACATAGCCCTGTGCCCCTAACTTTTGCTCCTCACAGGAAGGAGGTTATGTAGCTTAGTAGATAGGATAAACTTCCTCTCCCCTTATAAAGTCACGTCCAGTAGCAGCTGGAATTCCTCTTTATGCAAATGAGGCATCCCAAGCTCCCTGATCCTGGTCAATGATGGTTTGTATACGCTTGGCCCAGCGAGTGGCACTATTAGGAGATGTAGCCTTGTTGGAATAGTTGTCTCACTGTGGGCATGGGCTTTAATACCCTCATCCTAGCTGGCTGGAAGTCATTCTTCTGCTAGCTGCATTCAGAACAAGAGGTAGAACTCTCAGCTACTCCAGCCCCANATCTGCCTGGACACTGCCATGCTCCTGCCTTGATGATAACAGGCTGAACCTCTGATCCTGTAAGCCAGCCCCAATTAAATGTCATCCTTATAATAATTGCCTTGGTTGTGGTTTCTGTTCACAGCATTAAAACCCTAACTTAGACAATGGCATATACTGAAAGCCCCTACCCACTCCCAAAGGTTTAAGTAGCCTTTGCTTCCCCCATTAAATGAGCTGTCTTACTGAAGCTGTCGCCAGAGTCTGTTCTTGTAATACAGTTTCCTGAGGTCTCTTTCGCTCCTGGCCATTCCTGCCTCGATTTCTCTTACCCTCTCAAGATCTGCTGGATGAAATAGGGTGGAGAAGCAGAACCTGGATGACAGATATTAATTTTCTTCATGAGAGATATTTATTTCCTTCTTCACAGTGTCATATTTATTCATATTTGTTGGGAGCAGCAGTTAGTTTTTATGCACACTCCTCAGTGGAGACTCTTAGGGAGAGGTGTTCCCCACAGTGGGACTCCAGATCTCCCTAGCACAAATTCAAAAGATTTCCTTTGCCATCTCCTCTGGTGTATACTGTGCACGACAGCTGCTCAAAGAACAGATGCAGATTTTTAAGGTTGGGAAGATTATCCAAAGCAGGGCCAAGTGAGAAGTGGACATTTTTATTCCTTCCTTACCTAGGCTACAGCATGTTCAGTTTTGATCTGGCAGCACCATTATCAAAAGTGGCCGACTTGACCACTTGAAGGCCAGATTCTTTGCTGCTTTTCTAGTGCTATAACTGGTATCTTAAAGTAAGAGATATCTCTAGAACTCAACTTGGTCCTCTGCAAGAGCAGCAGGTGCTCTTAACCTCAGAGCCATCTTTCCAGCCTCTTCCTTTCCTTTTTGTATGTGATTGAAAATTTTATTTTAGGTTTCTAGGTAGAGACATTAAAAATAATACATAAAGGTTATAGATGCCTTTTGATCAGTTTCTGCCACTGACAACATCCTGCAGTATGATGATATTCTATCTCAGCCAGTATGCTGACACTGATACCATCTGCGACTCTGACTCCAAGGGTTTTTTTTTTCCACTTGGCATAAATCTCTGGAGGTTTATCCAAGTTTTATTATTATTAATTTTTTACAACCCAGCAGTAAACTCAAATATTTTGTGTATGCACCAAAATTTCTATAATCATTTGCCTGCTGAAGGATACATGGGGTAGTTTTAGCTTCTGGATATTGGGGATGAAGCTTCTATTAATGTTTGTGTACAGGAGTTTGTGTAACAAGTTTTTAAAATATATTTATTTATTATGTGTATGCATGTGTGGTTGCATGTATGCCACAGCACACATGTTAAAGGACAACTTTCAGGGCCTGATTTTCTCTACCTGTGAGTCCTGGGGGTCCAACTCAAGTTCTCAGGCTTAGTGACAAATTGCTTTACCCACTGAGCCATCTTACCAGCCTGTAAATGTAAGTTTTCATTTCCCTGAGATAAAGAACCAAGACTACAATTCTTGGATCATATAATAATGATTAATTTTATAACAATACTGTCAAACCACTTCTGAGATCAGACACCATATTACACAGTCAGTGGTAATGTATATGTGATCTACTTCATACTTAACCAGGTTAACAGTGTTGTCATTTACTTTAGCTAGTCTGTAGGGATAGTGTTACTGTTGATGTCATTTATTTCTCTTGGTTTCTAGTTTTTGTCAACTGGGCCATCTAGGATGCGGGAACTTCAATTAATAGCATGCAGTCATCAGATTGAAACTTAGGCAAGTTTTGGGGGGTATTTCCTTGATTAATGATTGATGTGGGAAGGATCCAGCCATCCCTGGGAAGGTAGTTGTGGGTTGTATTAAAAACAAAAGAAGACAAAAAGGCTGAGTAAGCCATAGGGAGCAAGTCAGTAAGCAGTATTCCTCCATGCTCTCTGCTTTTGTTTCTGACTCCAGGTTCCTGCCTTGACTTCCTACCCTATCTCCCTTTTGACATGTGACTGGGACATGTAAACCACATAAGCATTTTCCCACCCACATTGCTTTTGGTAGAATGTGTTATCATAGCAATAGGAAGCAAACTAGGACACACAGGATAGCTTAGTCTGTGGTGGTTAATGAACTTACTATGTTTTCATGTACTTATTGGCCATCTATAGCTCTACCTTGGTGAAATGTCATCTTGTGTTTTGCTCATTTATCAATTTTTTAACTTATTTTATTAGATATTTTCTTCATTTACATTTCAATTGCTATCCCGAATGTTCATTTATCAAGTTTTAACTGTTGACTTTTGACAATTCTTTGGGTGGGATGTAGTTTGCACATATCATCTCTCAGTCTACATCTTGTCTTTTTCAACCCTTTAAACACTGTTTCGAAAGGCAGAAGTCCCAAATTTTACTTGAATTATGTTTACATGTGCATATGTGCACATGCATTTACTTATGTGGAAATGCATGGACATCAAAAGACAATTTGTGGGAATCATTCCTCTCCTTTTACCACATAGGTCCTGGAGATTGAGTTCAGGTCATCAAGCTTGATAGCAAGCTCCTAACCCATCTAACTGGCCTAGCCTATGCTAAGAACTCTCTGCTCAGCACTATAGCCTAAGAATGTCTCTTTTTTTCTAATAGTTTTACAGTTTAAACTAATGTTTATGACTCAGTCAATTTTTATATAACATATGAGTTTTGGATGCTCAGTTTCCCAGAACCATTGGTAAAAAGGCCTGAATTGCTTTTGACCTTTGTAAAAAATTCAGTAGAGCATATGTATCTGCTGGGCACTTCCTTCTGTTCTATTGACCTGTGTCCTTCCATCTCCCGTTGCCAAACTACTTTTATTGCTGTTGCTACTAAGCAACATTTAATGTCATGGTCAGTGACTGCTTCTACTTTACTTTTGTTAGGATTTTTCTTTCTGTTTTTCTTATTTTTTCCAAAAGGATAAAGAAAATCATCCTTCAGATCACAAAATGATCTTACTCTGTTAAAATAATGTCTGGGTATGTGGTGGTGGAGCATTTGCCTAGTATACATAAGGTCCTTGGCTCAAGAGAACAAAAACCCATTCTAGAATCTCAAAACAAACTTCTGAAAGCAAGGATAAAAAAACAAGTGCATTGTTCACATTTGGGAGGGGGTGGATTTTTTAAGTGCACATTGTCATGGGAGAAGGAATTTAGAGGTTGAGACACTAATCAACTACAATGAATTTTTTATTTTAACTGACTTTAGGAGAAAGCCCTGGAATTATTCTGTTATTAACTAGAGCTTTGAGTTGAATTATTTAGAGAGAAAAAAATCAGGACATTGGGGAAGATGCTATACACCTATCTCTCTAGATCTTGACTTAAGTTTTATTTTTTACTTTCCAATTGAAATACATTATTAACTATATAAAACAGTTTTATTGCTATATTGAGTTGATAGCTAATACATGCACATTTTTCTAAGTTAGATTTGCAAAGAGAAAAAATTTGCTTAATAATGTTGGAGGATTTTTTTGACATACTTTTTTATTTTTTACGTTTGGGCTTCCTTCAGTGATTTTGAGTTTATTAATAAGTAATGGTAGCTTTCATACTCTCATGGTTCTGAACCCTAACATTTGACAGTTTGTTGTTTTTTTCTCTGGGCAATTTAAAGTAGTTTCTGAATGACTTCTTTATAAAAGTATAAGAGAAAAATGAAAATTAATTTCTAAATCAAATATGATATTAAGGCAGGAGGAAAAACTCACAGTCCTCTTGGAATAGAAGGAAACTAGTCCATAATATAATAAGATAGGTGTACCTAAGACAAATGATTTTTAGATTATTCTATGTCAGAAATTAATTACATGCTGTCATGCAGTGTCTCAGACCTATAATCCCAGTATTATTAGACCAAGGCCAGAAGGATCCCAGATTCCAGACCAGCCTAAAGACACAGGAAGGCACACTTTTCAAAATATAAAAAGTAGTTTTTTTTGTTTTTTGTTTTGTTTTGTTTTGTTTTGTTTTGTTTTATAAAAAGTATTGTTAGGACAGCAAGATGGCTTAGTGGGTAGAGGTACTTGCCACCATGCTTGTTGTTTTTGCAGTGGTGAATCCTGGGCATTGAATAAGGGCCTAGTGATTATCAGTGAAGTGCTATATCACTGAGCTACATCTAGCTCCTGGAATGCTAAGTATTATCTGGTTTTCTTCAGTTCCCACATTTCTAAACTGGATGGCATAGAAGGGATCTCTAGAACTGTCTTCTCATGTATGCTGAACTTTTAAGGGATTGAGTCTGTTACTTGACCCATCTTTGTCTTTCAAGATCCCAGCAATCATTTTGCCAAAATGTCAAAAGCAAAAGGGACTATTCAATTCCAATGAGTTAAACAAAGGAAGAGTATTTCATTTTCTGCAGCAAGGTACCAAAGAATATGAGAACTGGTGCTGAGGAGACAGCATAGTTGGTAAAGTGCTTATGACATGAAAATGAGGATGTTGTGCAAACCCCCAGAAGCCTGCATGCCTATAATCCTGGTGTTGAGGATGATCTCTGGGGTTTTCTGACCAGCCATTCTAGCTAATTGGTGAGCTCTAGGTTCAGTGAGAGTCCATATCTTAAAAAATAAACTGGAGACATAAATGGGAGAAGGGCTCCCCACCCCTGTTTGAGAGGTATTGACAATTACTGGCTGCTAGGGAAAAGTTAATCCATTTAATTCAGGGATGTGGTCTCTCCTTGGAGGTGGATGGGTGTGATCAAAATGTATTTTATACATGTATGAAATTCTCTTTTTTAAAAAAAGATATATTTATTGATTATGAATACAGTATTCTGCCTGTGTGTATGCCTGCAGGCCAGAAGAGGTCACCAGATCTTGTTATATCTGGTAATGGGCCATCAAGTGGTTGCTGAGAACTGAACTCAGGACCTCTGGGAGAGCAGACAGTGCTCTTAACTGCTGAGTCATCTCTCCAGTTGAAATTCTCAAAAAATACATAGATAAGTCAAAATTTTAAAATAAGTTGGAAAAGCCACTGAAGATATCTTATACTAACCTCTAATTTATACATATACACATATATCACATATACATTACATGTACATTACAAATACATTATGTATACATGTGCATATGTATATACATAGGCCTATACATATACACCATATATATGTGTATACACACACATACACACACATATATATATATATATATATATATATATATATATATACATTGTATACATATACTCTCCAAAGCACAGCAAAAGAAGATAATAAAGAAGAGAAGGAAATATAGATAGACAGGAAGGAAGGAAGGAAAGAAGGAAGAAAAGAAGGAAGGAAGGAAAGAAGGAAGGAAGAAAAGGATGTAAGGCCTGATGCTGAGGCCCAGACATTGGGTTTGCACCCTAGATTAATCATTATAACATCAGAAAACTATTCTGGTTAGTTCATATTGTTGTTCCACCTACAGGGTTGCAGCCCCCTTCAGCTCCTTGGGTACTTTCTCTAGCTCCTCCATTGGGGACCCTGTGTTCCATTCAATAGCTGGCTGTGAGCATCCACTTTGGGTGGGTAGAGGAACAGGGGCAGGGGGGGGGTAATAGGGAACTTTCGGGATAGCATTTGAAATGTAAATAAAGAAAATAATAATAAAAAGAAAGAAAAAAAAAGAAAATTATTCTGACTCTCCTTCGGAATCCTCATTTATAAAATGTTGCCATACACACAGTTTTTCTCTGAGATTAAGAAAGCTGAGTGCTTCTTGAATGCCTGGAACAGGACTTGAAGTTTTATTAGCCATTATAGCAAAAGAAATACTTGCACCTGCAGAAATGAGGTTCTAGCTCACTGTGACCTACCTAGTCAGCAGTCAAGTTCACACCACAACCTATGTATGAGAGTATTAACTCTTATAGTATCTTCTCAGACTTAATTTTCTATGCATGTAGAAAATGCTCCCCAATCTCTAACATACCCAGAATCACATTTCTCATTCTACAAGATAATGTCTTGTAAAGTGGGAGTGGGTGGGTAGGGGAGCAGGCCAGGGGGAGGGGTATAGGGGACTTTCGGGATAGCAGTTGAAATGTAAATGAAGAAAATATCTAATAATATAAATTTAAAAAAAAAAGATAATGTCTTGTAGAAGATTCTAAGTGGAGATCTTTGAGTTCCTATGTCCTTTAGTCACATGCTATTTGTTACACTTAGTTGCCAAAAAGGAAATCTTTAAAAAGAAGGTATATTTAATTTCACAAGTGACTGACTGACTGGTCTCGAGAATAAGACGACTACCACAATATAAAGCCACGTTTGCAAGCCTTAATTACATATTGGCCAGGTGAATGGGCTCTGGTCAGGTCCATCTCTGGGTTTCCAGAAAATGGCCCTGAGTCATGTTTTACAGGGACTTAAAAAAGCAAAACCGAATTTCCCATCGGGTCCAATCAGTGGCAAGCATACACCCTAAGGTAATTCTTTCCTATGTACCTTCTGCTTACATCCAGTGAAGGACAATTATACATCCTGACATATTTCCTGTCTGTTGTGCCCAGATTTCAGGGTCCCCAAAGACCACCAGGAGCCTGAATCTGTATACAAAAGCAGAGCCTTTTTGTATACAAAAGCTCTGCCCCTAAGTCTCCTCCAATGCAGTAGATTCATGCTGAGAGCTTCAACTTCAAGTAGGCAGGGTTTTTATACTAATGTGAGAAGGGAATGGGAGTCTCCAGCCTGGCAGTCGCCTTATTTGGCAAGCGGTATCCTGATGCACAGGGATTGGTCAGTGATGACTTCAGCCAGTTTTGAGCAATTTATCTATAATCTCTGGAATTTTAGACACTTTCCCTCGGTTTCCTGATTGGTTCCAGCCCAGGGCAGTTTTTCCCTGGTATTGCTATTAACTAGAGTTCAGAGTGGGAACAAGCAGGCTCAAGCTGAAGTCAGCTTACAATTCAGTTTTTCCTGCAGCCTGTGTGCTTCACTGTCCACATTCCTCCTGCTTATATGTGACCAAGCACATCCAAACTTGTTTAGGGGAGTGGAAAACACAAATAGCCTCCAGCATTTAACTTTGATTCTCAAACCCTTGCTACATACTATATGTGAAATAAGATTTATTAAGAAATAAGTCCCACATTCATGTAGCTCAGGGGAGCACTGTTCAAAGTCAAGGAAGGAAAATCAGAAAGTTCATACATGTTGAAGAAAAACTACTTTAATCAATAATGTACTAAGAGTAGAGATAAATCTATAAAAGTATTTAATCAAATGTAGGAAATTAAGATGATATAAAATATTCATTGTATTACTTTTATTTTTTTAATAGAAAAGGATATCATTGGACGTACCTGTAATACTAGCACTTGATCACCACAGGCTCATCTCAAGCTCAGTTCAGCCTAGGTTACATACTCTGTGCCAGAAAACCAAATCAGAAAAGTTTCAAAAAATATATTTGGAGAAAGAGAACAAAATTAGCACGAGTAATTGAGGGTCTAGGATCTGCTTCTTTTTCTATTATTATAATTATTATTAATTTTAATTAAAAATAATTTATTCATGTGTGTGGGTGTTTTGCCTACATTTGTGTTTGTGTACCATATGCCCAAGGAGGTCAGAAGAGGGCTTCAAATCTGAACTGGGGTTACAGATGATTGTGAGTTGGCATGTGTGTGCTGGGAATCAAAACCTGATTCCCTGTAAGAGCAGCCAGTGCTCTGAACCATAGAGTTATCTCTTTAGCTCTTATTATCATTTTTTAATTGGAAGTCTAATTCAGTTCTTTTTAAGAACAAAATCAGTGCTAATAGACAGCCACAATCCCAGATACTCTCTCAGTTCTAGACATGGTCCTACAAAGAAGCTTTTCCTATTTTCAACTTAGAGATGCTAAAGGGAAGGGCCTTTAAAGAAGAGAAAGTGCTTCTGGGTGAAATGGTGCAAATATGGCCAAACCTGAATGGGAATGGCATCAAATGCGTGTTTTCTGTTCTGTTCTTTATATTGTTAAGTTTATGCCTTTAGACCCAGGTTCTGCTCTGTTTCCAATAATTCCAAATGTTTATATTCTATGTAAAGTGGTCTATGCCACTCGAAAGTATGTACACACTCTTGAATGTGTACCAGGAAAGAATAGGTGACAACATCCAATCATCTTCATTTAAAAACAAGCCACCTTTATGTTTGACTCAATGGTTTTGTTGTTGTTGTTGAATCTGTGCCAACTCCTATCATCCTTATTTTTATTAATTAAGAAGTCTAGCATCAAACATAAAGACATCAATAGATGAGTACTATATAACATGTTAAGTACACAGATGGATATCTAGAAATTATGGACACGAAGTTGTGGCTCATTTGTTGAGTGAATCAATCCAATAGAAATCTTGTGCAATTGTTTTTGTTTGCTTCTCTTTGTACTATTTAGGGTAGCCCACCAGAGATGACCAGTGTGACACAGTTTATAGTCATCTGCAGGTCTTTATTCCAGTCAGCTGGGAGTACCCTCAAATGTTCCAGAACCTAGGCGTGATTCCAAGTATCCAGAACATCAGAACATGGGGTTTTAAAAGGCCGCCTCAGGGGCCTTCATAGAATTAAACAGTTTGAAGCAAGCAGTTTCACATAAACTGAGACAAGAAGTTAGCTGGAGGGGTTCCACATAAACAGGCAGTTTAACAGAAGCTAAGATAAGCTAGGCCGGACATCCTGATCTTTGGTTCCTAGAATAGAGTTGGGTAGTTTACATGGGATTCTCCATCAAGGAGATCAAATTCTAGTTAAACTTAAAATGGCCTCAGCAAGAATACAAGATGGAGGAACCACTTCACTGTCTTGTCCGTCACAATACTACTGCTGATTTCAAGGGCAAATATCTTCATAATTGTGTTCTAGGTACTATATCTGGCCTTGGAAATACCAGTAGGAGTCAATGGAAGTCAATGTAAAATGATTTAAAGATACAGGTGAACTTCATGACGTCTACAGATAATCTATGCAGGAACAGACATTCTGCTTCTAGCATCCAGGAAAAACTTCAAGAAGAGATAGTATTTTGACAATCTTTTATTTATTTCTTACATTCTTCTGGGCTCAGGTTATTATAAAGAAATTATAAATACTGGAAACTCATGAGCTCTGTCTGATTTGCAATATCTTACCTAGAATAATTTTAAAAAGACAAAACGAAAACACATGGCTCATGGGATATTTTGTCCTTGTGTCTCTGCAGAAAGCATGCTCATCAAGTTTATGACTTTCTTTGTTGACAAATCTAAGGTGAAGTCTCAAGGCTCATTTTCACTTGGGTTATTTTTGGCATTTAAACTAGTTAATCATACCCTCATTCAAATGCTTTCTTTCCAGTTTCCATGACACTAAATCTTCCTGTTTTCTTCCTGTCTTGCAGACAGTCCTTTTTGGTCTTTTTTGCTAATTCTATACCATCTCCCCAAATTGTAACATGGGGATATTTTAAACTTTATTTCTGTCTTGGATTTCTTTACTGTACCATTATTCAATCCAGATTGCCTAAACACTAGACCTCAGCTGTCATGTGTCACATTTTGATATCTAGTTTTAAACTCTTCTTTAGACTTCAGACTCACACCATCACCTACTAATCATCATTTCTCTATGCTTTTTCAAACTTAACATGGGAAAATAGAGCTCTGGATTCATGTGTGATTTGGGGGCTCTATTTCACATCCTAGTATGTAAAGCTCCTCATGTCCATTTTCTCAGGCTAAAATATTTGTAGTTATTTGCCCTGTGCCCCATTTTTTCTGTACCCCTTATCTAATCTAGCCACAATCACTTTATGATGTACATTTTCATTGTCATTACTTCCAGGCATCTGCTTTGGTCCACCTCTTGCTTGGACTGCCACAATATACCCAGTGTAGTACTTTTGTAGTTCTGTGCCTATACCTAATATAGGGGGTGGGGGGAGTGGGGGGGGGAACATATGTTTATTTTGGCTCACAGCTTCTGAAGTCTATCTAGTGGAGCTCATAGCTTTATATTTATTTATGGAGAGGTGGGATGTATTATATATGCCGTGACACATGTCTGGAGGTCAGAGAACAAGAGTCTTAAAGATTGAACTCAAGTTCTCAGGTTTGATGGCAAGCACCTTTACCCCCACACTCCCAAGTCATATCAGCAGCTTGTATTTATGATCTCCACTTCATGTGTTCAGTTAATGCTCCATTGGCCCATGTAAAGTTAGATTTATTTGGTGTCTGGCAAGGTAAGGCCAAAAAAGGAGGTAAGGTAACATGGAAATCTAAAGTACAGGAGCAAATGGTTGGAAAAAACACTGTTGGTGAGGGCAGATTGCTATTTGGGATACTTGAACGTGGCAGGTGGGAGGGTGTGAAGACTGTGACAGAAGGAAGATTCTTGGTCAGAGGAGGTTTTGCTTGTCTGTAATGTGTAACACTTGGGTATCTTTAGGTTTCTTTACACAGGAATCCACAGGGAAGTTAAAGCTGTTAGCTCCTACACCAGAGAGACAAATGAACCCATAATTCAAGGAGAGGTAGTTAGAGTCTGAGTGTGGAAACTGCTAACTAATTGCAGTCACTCTTGGTTCCTTTGTGGTATGGGTTTTTACCATCTTCTGTGCAATGTCTTTTCAACATCCTCATTCTATGTTTCCTAGCACCTTTGTTATGCCAACATGCGCATGACATGACACAGCTTCTGAGGGTTACATTGCTGCTAAGATCACTGTTTTGTCTACCCAAGTTCGTGTCCTCCTTTTGAGTTCTTTATTATGACATGGTCTCACTCTACAGCCTAGGTTGATCTAGAATTTGCCTTGTAGATCAGGCTGGCCTCCAACTGTAGTCTCGCAAATGCTGGTATTATATATGTGACTTACCATGCCCAGCTTCTCTTAGTTTCTTCAACTTATTTCTGTGGCATTTGCCTCAGAGAGTCAGGGATTGCCAAACTTTGCCATCATGCAAGTCACTTTCAGGATTAAAAATAAAGTATCTACAGTCCAACAAATCCATTATATAACTAATAACCCTGTCAATTGAAATCCCAGTAAAACTAAACATTTAAAGTGGAAACTAGATCCACTTTACAAAAGTTGAAGAACATAGTAAGAAAAAGGGTAAACCAAAATGGTGTCTGTACACTGGATGCTATGAGTCAAGGCCTGTTTTCTGTTGTTCTGGTTAGAGAAATATGTCAGAAGCCCAAAATTAAGTCAGCATTATACTATTGAACTAAGATTTTACTCTCCCTTCATAGAAAGGGAGAAGATAGAATGGCAGTCTCTGCCATCATACTTGGAAATGGGGCCTAAATCTTTGTGTGCAGGGATTTTTTTTAATAATTTTAAAAATACATTTTTATTTTTTGAGAATTAATGAACTTATTTATTAATTCACTATACATCCCAATTGCTGATCCCCCTTCTGGTTCTTCCTTACACTGTCCTCCCCTCATCCCCTCTCCCTGAATCTTTTTGGTGTCATATCTAAAATGCTATTGCTAAATCTAAGGGTAGAACTGGCTTCTAGTCTATGACAGATAGGTGAGATTTGTCCAAAGCCATATCCCTGGAGTCTATGTAACTAAGCACCAAATGAGTTCTCACGTGATATTTATAGGAAAGATGACAATATGGTAGGGCATTACTTGACTCTTGAGGAAAGTGAGCTTTATGTGGAACCTGACCAGGGGTATTACTGAATGGGCCTCAAGGTGCAAACTGAGAAAATGATCTTACCAAAGGGGAGGATACATGTGGACACTTTATGAAGTTATGTGGGTCAACAAGTGAAGTGTTCCAACAATGTCAAGGGCTTTTGAATTGTGGAAACCAGGATACATGCAGACATGTATGAACCATTAGGAGAGCTCTTTAGGGGATGGAGGGTGACTATGACTTAATATTTATAATATATTATCAAGAATATGGCCTGGTTCATTGACTATCTGGCAGCTTGCTGAAAGAGACTATCAAGGTATTTCAATATATGGCTTTCCACATTATGGACCTTTTAAGATATTCTATTCCAGTGAATATTCATTTCAAACTTGAACTTGACTTCTTTTTTGACTAGACTTTCCCATCTATTCCTGTCTATTGGTCCTCACACTTAGAACTGCTATCTATTGCTCTTCACACTCAGAAGTGTATTTCTCGTGGTCTTGCTGGGAATATCTTCCTATCTCTTCTTTGCCTGATTTACCTCATCCTCCAATCCCTGATTCATCTTTTTTAATTCTTGGCATTGCTTGTGCCTTCTCTCTGTCCACATCACTAAAAACTAGTGGAAAGCAAGGTTTCACAATTAGGAGAATGTCAGCTGTGAAGAATTTTCCTTTATATTAATGTTGATGAGGACAAGATTTTGTTTTCTGTTTTGGTAAATGTAATTTTTAGTTAGTCTTCTGTGAAAAGCAGTGGCTTTCTTCTCTGAAGTTATTAAGTGGGTTTTGTATTCTTTGCAAATAAGTAAAGTAGTCCAATTAGCAAACCGGTGTTCAAAATCTTTACTTGCAGTAATCATTCTGAAATATTGCAAATAGCATGGAATATTAGCTTTATTCTTTCTGCTTCTCAAAGTTTTAAATTAATTAAAATAAACTGAATATAAAATGTGACACAACTTTATGGATTGAGATTGCCCACAGTTACTTGACTCTTCACATACATTTTGTGATAGGAAAAATAAATGTGAAAAATCTATGTTGGAAAAGTCTTTATTGTAAGAAAAATAAAAAAGTAACCTTGGCCATCTTATTTACTATTATTGTCTTTTGTACTCACAGCTAGGAAAGGAGAAGTTCCATAAATCTCAACATTGGGGCTTTTGCAACAATGTCAGGATGCTGGTGAGTGAGGAGAAGCCTGGAATAGGTGGAGATCTGCTACCTGGTCAAAAGATAAAGCCTAAACACAGTGTATTTCCCAAAGGAGATGGAAGCGATGCACCATCCTGGGTTGCTTTTGATAAGCAGGTAAGTCACATGATATTGGAGAGACATTAAAATATCAAGTTTTACATGTAGATATGGGAAATAGCATCTTCAATATGTATATTAAGGTTGTTTTAATTTTTGGCTTTTATACATATTGACTTTGTACATAAATTTTTTTCAATTTTTTTCTAAGTTGACAAATAAAAATGTGAACAGTTGGCCCTCTGTGTCAGCAGGATCCATAGATATGGATTCAATCAACTTGCAGTCTAAAATATTTGGGATGAGGTATGTCTATGTTGAATGTATATGGACGTTTTTGTTTGGTGTCATTCTCTAAACAATCTCCTTTGGCAACTAATTACATAGGATTACATTGCACTAGGTATCATAGGTTGTTCAGAGATGAGTTAGAATATAAGAGGCTGTGTGGAGGTTTTATGCATACATTATGCATACTGCAAATTCCTTGTGTATCTCTGGAACAAATTCCCTGCAAATACCGAGGGATGGCTGTACATTTAGGATTTACAACATGTGTTTTTGAAATATATACCACCCGGGGATCCATCCCATATACAACCACCAAACCCAGACACTATTGCATATGCCTGAAAGATTTTGCTTACAGGACCCTGACAATGCTCTCTCTTGTGAATCTATGCCAATGCCTGTCAAATACAGAAGTGGATGCTCACAGTCATCTATTGGATGGAACACAGGGTCCGTAATGAAGGAGCTAGAGAAAGTACCCAAGGAGCTAAAGGGGTCTGCAACCCTATAGGAGGAACAATGATATGAACTAACCACTACCCCCCAGAGCTGTGTCTCTAGTTGCATATGTAGCAGAAGATGGCCTAGTTGGCCATCAATGGGAGGAGAAGCCCTTGGTATTGTGAAGATCATATGCCCCAGTATAGGGGAATGCCAGGGTCAGGAAGCAGGAGTGGGTGGATTGGGGAGCAGGGCATGGGGGTATAGGGGACTTTGGGGATAGCATTTGAAATTTAAATGAAGAAAATACCTAATAAAAACAAGAAAAAAGGAAATATGTACATAATATGGATTGGCTAATTCAAGCAAATTAGCATGTGTATTACTTCAGGCTTTTCTGTGGTAAGAAGTTCTTTTTGTTTGTTTATTTTGTTTTTAAAGACAGGGTATCACTATGCACCCCTGACTGGCCTAGAACTATCCATATAGACTAGGATGGTCTCAAACACCATATAGGCCAAGTTGGGCTGCCTTTGCTTCCAAAGTGCTGGTCAGAGGTGTGAGTCACCATGCCCAGTTAAGAATGCTTAAAATCTACTTTCTTGGTAAGTATATAATACATTACTATTATCTATAATTGCTGTGCTATATGCTACATCTCCAGAACTTATTCTTTCTATCCAACTTTAATTTTGTATTCTTTAGACAAGGCTACTTCCTGCCTAGCCTTAGACAAAAAAATTCAAGAGCAAAGGTACCCTAAACAAAGAAAAATTATCTTTGCTCTATTGTTTCTGATAGGGCACTTTTGTAGTAGGGTATCAAATACTTGTCTTTCCCAAATAGTGCGCATCAACCTTCATCTCATGCCTTTCTCTAGACAGGAGTATCTAAGAGTCAGGTCACTATGTCACTTTTGCCATTAACTAATCTTGTATCTTCTAAATGAGGCATTAAATAGGAATTGAAAAAAATGTTTCCTATGTTGCATACTAAATTAAGTTCTCCATCCCTAACTACTGTAGTGTGAGGCGATAAGAACTGTTAAAGTAAAAGGAAGATATACCATTATTAGTCCAGGCCTCAAACTCTTTTATATGGAAAGGCTGGTCTTAGAGTCCTGATTCTTCTGCCTCTGTCTTCTGAGGGATGGATTACATATGTACACCATTATACCTTATGAATTTTTAAGGTACATGTTTGCAAAGAATACACACAGAGATATAACCAATAGTTCAATAAAGGGGGAATGCAGTTTGTGTTCTTGTCATCTATTTTTCTCTCTCCTACTCTAATGATAGGGACTGAACCCATGTTCTCAAACTTGTTAGGCTACCACTCTGTTGTTGACCACACCATCAGTATTTTAGTATCTATAGCAGGGACAAAGAACAAAGGAAAGAAATCCAAGGCAAGAAGTTATTTTCTATAAGGCAGCATATGGATGTGCCATCTTTACAACAATCCTGAATCACAGTTTTATGCTTTTTTCTCTAAAATGAACGTGTTATATTGTTTTAGTCCCTCCCTGTAAATTGAAAAGAATTCAGGACTAGATAAAGAATTCAAATCACAATATGTTGTTTATTAAGTGATTTTTTTTAGTATGTTTTAACATGGATCAGTTGGCAATACTTTGATTCTAATCAAAATGTCCTGAAATATGGTAGAAGTGACGCATTCCCATGTCTTCTGTGATATTCTACATCAGTTAAAGCTCATGCTGTTTGAAGGCCAGTTTTGATACTTATAAGAGATGTAACAGACCACAGGGAGGCTCCTTCCCAGGGAAAGCAGCTTGACTTTCAACATGGGCCAATATTTCTTTAAAAAATTTTCCACGTCTGGTTCTGTTGTAGACTTAAAGCTCAAAAACAATTTCTGGGCTGACTGACTTGGAACAATTATGCTTGGGTTCCTGCAATTCTGTATCTTACAGAATATTTAATTTTTAAGGGCCAAAGAAAAGATTCTATTTTTACTTCTTAAGCTAAAAAAAGAATTTGTTGGTAATATTTTTAATCCAGCATGGAAATAGTAATATACCCTGCACCATTCTCTTGCATGTAACTTTGAAAATTCTCTTTATTTCATATTTTTCTCAAAATTTAATATGTGCTTTTTAAGACAAATTTTCACTTCTGTAAGTACTTATAAAATTATGTAGAATATTTCATGAAGGTGGAATTATAGTAGCCTCAGACTGCATGAGAAAATAAAGAGCTTGCTCATTTCAAATATGACTAAATGCAGTATAATTCTTTTGCTTATTTTGTTGGTCAACAACAATTAAATATTCATTGAGCTTTAAATGAGCCCCTAAGACTATGAGATATTAATGTGCCCTGACAAGATGGTGAGCTAGCCTGCAGATCCTAGTTAATACCCATAGCAAATCATAAAGTGCTTCTTCCATTAGTGGCTCAATAAAACAAGTCAACACCTGTTAATCATTTGTTTTCTTAAAATGAGACACTTTTAACTTGTTGCCAGCTTTTCAAATAGCTATTAATCCCAGAGATATATGTAAAGTTATACTCTCAAGTAATACAAAGTAGAAGTGAAGGCAATTCTTTGGAGGCCATATTGAAACGAGTATCTGTAGTAAATGTTATTGATGTCCAACCAGGTCCACATTAGGAAGTGTGTTCCCAGCCCCTAGCTGCAGTGACTGCTTTTCCAAACTTACAAACCTCTCTGGAGCCTTGCCCATGCTGATGGAAGTTGAAGCACCCAGACATATCCTAGCCCTTCCCTAGGAGCTGACAAGATTAATCAAAGCTTCATTTCCTCAAGGTGAACCAATTATGTGCAATGATCCAGGCTCCCTTGGGTTGTAAGGACAGCGTTCAACTTGCTCTGTGAATGTGTGATTGCTTTGCTTATTTCCCCTTCCTTTGGTGCTTTGTTTGTTTATTTGTTTGTTTTTTCGAGACAGGGTTTCTCTGTGTAGCCCTGGCTGTCCTGGAACTCACTCTGTAGACCAGGCTGGCCTCAAACTCAGAAATCTGCCTGCCTCTGCCTCCCGACTCCCGGCATCCTTTGGTGCTTTTATCCCATCCTTAAAAATTCCTCTCAACGCTGGCTGTGGTGGCGCACGCCTTTTTTTTTTTTCTTTTTTTTCTTTTTTCTTTTCTTTATTTTCTTTATTTACATTTCAAATGCTATCCCAAAAGTTCCCTATACCCTCCCCCCCACCACCACCTTTAATCCCCAGGGCTATACAGAGAAACCCTGTCTGGAAAAAAACAAAGAAAAAAAAATTCCTCTCAAGCCGGGGGCATGGTTTAGTTCCAGCACTCAGGAGGCAGAGGCAGGCAGATTCCTGAGTTCGAGGCCAGCCTAGTCTACAAAGTGAGTTCCAGGACAGCCAGGGTTGTACAGAGAAACCCTGTCTCGAAAAATCAAAAAAAAAAAAAAAAATTCTCTCAAGTCGGGCGTGGTGGTGCACGCAGTACTTGGGAGGCAGAGGCGGGCGGATTTCTGAGTTCGAGGCCAGCCTGGTCTGCAAAGTGAGTTCAGGGCTATACAGAGAAACCCTGTCTTGAAAAACCAAAAAGAAAAAAAAAAAATCCTCTCAAGCCGGGTGTGGTAGTGCACGCCTTTAGTCAGAGGCAGAAGCAGGCGGATTTCTGAGTTCGAGGCCAGCCTGGTCTACAGAGTGAGTTCCGTGACAGCCGGAGCTATACAGAGAAACCCTGTCTCGACAAAAAAAAAAAAAAAGAAAGAAAGAAAGAAAGAAAGAAAGAAAGAAAGAAAGAAAGAAAGAAAGAAAGAAAGAAAGAAAGAAAGATTCCTCTCAAGATGTGGTACCAGTTCTGCCTCTCCTCTTGCAGTATCCAGTTGCTTCTGGTATATGAGCTCAGAGAGCACAGGGCATAGTGCTTCCAGATTCCACCTCTACTGATGAGGTGTCTGGACACCACTGCTACACTTGTTCAGAGAGGACAGGACAAGTCCAAACTGGATGGGGTCCATAGTATGCCTTTTCCTTCCAGGAGTCATATGCTGCTGCCTGCCAGGCCAGGAGTGGGTAAAGTGGAGCCTTCTCTGATAATGTTGTAAAAAAAATGTAGTCCCAAACCAGGGTTTCTACCCAGCCTTTGACTGTTTAGTTCCCCAACACACAATCTTCATATTTACAATAAGCCTTAGACAGCACAACAGCTGGGCAAATATCTATACTCTATGCTATTAAATTTCTATTTTCCTATCAATAACCCTGAATTATTCCTTACTATGTTTCATCTGGGCTGCTCTTAACTCCAAGTGGCCGGCCCTCCTGGCCACATTTTTATGGCTCACCTAACTGATGGTAGCTTCTCCTTCCTCTTACACCTTCTTGTTCTCCTTGTTCTATGATCCCAAGCCCAGGACACCTAAACCCCACCTGTGGCTTTTTCTGCCCAACTATTGGCTGTTGACATCTTTATTTAGCAATCAGAAATAACTTGTGGGGGGCAGGGTCACAGGTTTACGTGCAGACTCCAGGTCTTGGGGGCCCATACTTGGCATTACAGTAGACAGCAAGACCAACCTCAACAATTCCCCTTTTTAGTCCAATAAAAGGCTCATATTCTCTCAGATATGAATTGAATAAAATTATAATAATTATGAAAATTATAAGGTATATATTTATGATGTATAATCCATTATATTTGCCATTTTAGGTAAAGTATTTTATCCTTTATTCTAACTTATTGAGTTTACACTTCTGTACCTTAGTCTTCTTTGGAGATTAATATCTCTGGATAAATATACTTATATCTCTTTCCTCTTTATATAAATTGAATTAATATCCTTTTCTATACTTAACTTCATTTAAATTCCCTTCTATTTACTATATAAGCCTATTTTCGGGCCAACATATATGTGTCATGTGCTTAAGGTAGTGTTGACATGTTAATTCATTTTATTTTCTATAATTTTTTTTGATTGCAGGAGGCATGCAGTCTTGCATTCTGCTCTATGAACAGCAGGACTTTGCTTCATTGCACAGCAGGGGCTTTTAGCATGTACATGATTAAGCTGCATCTCTAAGGCAGCATAGAGCAGCATTTGAGAAGACCTTAGGCTGAAGTTCGAGCCTGCTGCTTGGGGTGTTGTTTGGCTTGGGGGGGGGGGCACAGCTATGTCTTAGCTTACCCTATGAACCCCAGAATCATGTGCGCCAAATCTGTATATTTCCTAGTCCTAAACCCCGAGCATCTTGGAGAAAAACTGTGTGACTCAGAAACTAATTCTCTCTGTTTTCTATCTTAAATGGACAGCATGTGTTTTCCATTAGGGAATGTGAAATTAAATTTTTTTTTAAAAAACAGTTTTTGCCAGACGTTGAGGTGCCAATATGTTGTAAAAAGTTTTAATCCCAAACTGGGATTTCTACCCAACCTTTGACCATTTAGTTCCCTGATAAAATACACACACACACACACACACACACACACACACACACACACACACACACACACTTTATATTTACAGTAAGCTCCATAAAGCACAAAAGCTAGGCAGATATCTACCCTCTGATATTAGAAGCTACTTTCCTATAGATAACCCTGAGTTATTACTTACTATGTTTCATTTGGCCTGCTCTAAACTCCAATTGGTCAGCCTGCATGGCCATGTTTTCATGACTCACCTAACCCATGGTGGCTTCTCTCTCTTCCTTCACCTTCTTCTCCTCCTCAAGGTTCTCCTCAGACTCCAAGCCTGGGAAACCTAAACCTCACTTTTGTCTCTTTTTCTCAGCTATTGGCTGTAGGCATCTTTATTTACCAATTAATTAGAAATAATGTGGGGGCATGGTCATGGGTTTACCTGAAGACTCCAGATCTTGGGGGCCCACACTTAGCATTATAATAGACAGCAAAACCAAACCTCAACATTAGAATCTAGTGTTTCATCCTCTTTAAATAAACAAAGGCCTTCTCTGACTATCTTTAATGAAACAGCTCTCTGAGATTTTACCTTGTTTGTATTTCTTTACTAGTGATGGGTTTGAAGGCATGCACTTTATTTGGGGTGAACAAAGAAGGGTTTTTATTTTGGAGGGGAGCGTGTGAGATTATCTAGATAGGGAAAGGTCACTGGCTGAAGGCTAAGGCTACTGAGGTGCCTCATAATCATGTAGAGGCATTTCAGGTGCTGGGTAAGTGACTGACTACCTGTACCAACCTGGTTAGGGGTTGCCTCGTTATGTGCTCTGAGACAGACATGGAAACAGAAAGAGAGTTAGCTCTACTCCTGCTGGTCTCAAGTTTGAGATTTATGGGATTTAAGCATGCTCCACCTCCCCAGTTCTGTGCCATTTCCTCTGGTGCAGTGGTCCACATGCCCCACAACAAGATAAATCCCTGTTTCAGGCTCCACTTTTGTCTGTCCCAGCCTAGGATAATATTACAGTTTTATCTGTGATTCTAAAGGTGACTATAAATACTCTGGTTAGACAGACCATCACCTGACCAGTAGAGAAAGTTCTATTTGCAGTCACCAAAAAGACTCAGTATGTGTTATCATGGTCCTTGCTGTGGATACATATTGACAGTCACCCTTCATTCATATGTACTTAATTATTTTATAAGTGGACTATCAATTTTATTCAGGCGGGTAATGCGACTATTTAAAATTGTTTACCTTGTAGCTGCTGTGTTCCTTGTTTCTTATAATCACTCATTTCACCCAGTCAGTGGTGCATATTACTTCCTGCTAATGACATATGTGTTAATGTTTATTCTGGAACAGTTCTTGTTTTTTTTTAGTGAAAGGAATCAGGCTCAGGTGGTATGATTTTCCTATTCTTCACCATTTTCTTGTTTGTAATTACTGAAAAATTTGTCAGCTTTAGTAGCCACTCTTTGAGTATGGTAGAGATAAATGGACCCTACATCCCTTTTGATATGATAGAACTACCATTTCAAGCCTGGACTGACTTTTTCTAGACTTCTTAAGTGAGAAAAATCAGACCCTAGTTCAGAAGTTCTCAGCTTATAGAAGCATTTGGAAATGTGGCGGAGGTATTCCAATTCACCACACAGTGTAAAGAGTAAGGTTATACTAGGATAAGTTGAGAGAGGTACTTGTTTTGGGTTCTCCATTTAAGTTGATCCCTAAGTTTAGCAATTATTCTGGATAATATTTGCTATAATGTATTTAAGAGTAAATGCAAAAATGTCACGATTAGCAAAATAACATACTAAATCATGGTAGGATCAATAACTATGTCATGCGATCCACACTGAGCCTGAAGTGAAAAGCTTAGTAGTATTGATGTTTTTTTTTCATTTTTAGCATTTCTATATTTTGTTCATCGGGATTTTTTTACATTAATTTTGAAGTTTTAAACTGTCTCATACGTGGGGTTGTAGTTACTAAGAGGTCTGCTACCAATGACTGCCGGTGTGCCAAAATGCATGTGAAGCAGGCAACCCTATACTGCACAGAACCACTTTACCTAAAATGACAGCCATGCTTCTGTTGAGAAAGCCTCATTTGTTTTAAAACCCTTCGCACTGGGATGACTGATGCAAATAGCTAAAACAATTTTGCTTGATACTCCTCACCTCTGAAAAGCTATTGATGTCATTGATTTTAGCTAAGGAAAAGAAGGCCGTCATGTGCCAAGCTAAAAGTCCGACTACTCCACAGTCATACTGGAGCACAGAACACAGCTAAGCTTGGTGGCTAGGACATGCAATGTCAGCTACTCAGGTGTCTAGGGCAGGAACACATTAAGTTCAAGGACTGCCTAGAAAATAAAGTTCAAGGCCAGTTTGGGCAAGTTCCCGAGACCCTGTCTCAAAATAAAAAAAGAAAAGAAAAAAAAAATAGAAAGAAAGCAAGAAACAACAACAACCAACCAAACAAACAAACAATCAAAAAACAAGGTTAGGTATATAGCTCAGTAGAACACTTTTCTAGTGTGAGACCCTAGGTTCAATTCCCAGTACTAGAAACAAAAACAAACAAAAAGAATCTTGTTCAAACCACAAAATGCATCATTCACTCTTAATGGTTCCCAGCTATCATCCCAGTACCTTCATTAAGAAGCAGCAGAAAGAATTGTAGTGGATATGTAAATAAGGAATCATGCATTCACAAGAAGTGCTAGGATCTGAGATTGAGTGTTGGAGGCACTCGTTCTAGTGCTATGGACCATTAACTATCTGTGTGCCCATAGCTTAGTCACTCTACCTCTCTAAGCATCAGCTGCCTTTACTTCATGTGACTTGACTAGATGATTTCTAAGAGGCTTTTGCCTCTGGCCATCTAGACATATATTCATGCTAGGGTTTTAATTACATCAGTATTTATCAGTAGGTGTAGGTTTTAGCAATTTGTGATATGTTGCAGTTGGTTACTATTATATATAATCCTATGGTTAGCTGCTTTTATAAAAAGTCAAAATATTTAGAAATGTGTAGATAACTAAATGCTTTTCTATGACTTTTATCTGGATGTTAAATACCATTTACATTTACTATATAATTATGCTCTCATTTCTTTTCATTTTTCAGTGGCAGCTAGTTAGCATAATTTATTTGCTATTTCATAAATGATTCTATTATAGAAAATGCCAGGATAAAGGTTGATCTTACAGAGTATACATTCATTTAAAAGTACTATTTTATTTTTTACATTTATTAAAACATAATTATAATTAAAACTACTGACCACTGAATTAGAATTTTAATTACTTCCCATTAATTGACTTTGAGTTTATAGTGAGCTAATTATCTTTCTACTTTAAACAATATAAAAATAACCCAGTCTCTTGGGTCACCTTGATTTTCTCTGTGTTCATGTGCTTGAGTAGGGTGTGTGTGTGTGTGTGTGTGTGTGTGTGTGTGTGTGTGTGTGAAAGTCAGGGGTTAATCTTGGGTATGGTTCCTCAGGAGCTATGCACTTTGTTTTTTGAAACAGTTTCTCACTGGGATCTGGAGTTCAACAAGTAGTTTTGGCTGGCTGGCCATCAAAACGTCAATGATTCCTGTCTCCAGGAATCATTGCTTTTATGCTAGAGATTGAACTCAGGGAGTCATACATGATAGTCATTTTTAAGTCATTCTCTGAGCCCATGACTTAAAAAGTGAACAAGTTAGTTTCTTATTGCTTTCTTAGCAGGTATTAGAAAAGACATAAAGTAAGATTAGAGTTTGTGCAAGAGATATCAGGGGAGGGCTTATTGAAAAGAAGAGTTGTTCTGGATTAGATATTATCAGGAAGCCTTTTATGAGTTGGAACATGTTAACACATCTCTTTGACAGAGAGATCAGACTAGAGAGTAGCTATTGCTGTAATTGGGAGAAAACCTACCTATGAACCAGAAAAGGGGGAGTTTGACATTGTGTGTGTGTGGGGGGGGGGGGAATCCGGGATATCATTTATTTTCTGTCACACATGATTATGGAGTTGTCTTGGTATTTATTTATCCATCGTAATTACAGGGTGGCCCTGTCTGGTGTTGTTGATTGAAATTATTCTTGTTCCCCAGTGAGACACCAGGCCAGCTGACAGTATTAGGTGGGCAGGCCTCAGGGGCTGGTTTTCTTTTCTAGTCCAGTACCAGCCAATCTTCCAAAATTTTCTGCAGGGTGATTTAGGACTAGTTAACTACATAAAAGTTTCACATGATTAACAAAGAACAATGCATAAAACATAGAACAATTGCCTAAAGTCAATTAGGTATATTATAAAATAGAATCAGTGTATCAAATTAAAAGACAGTTACACTTTGAAAATTGTCAGGAACTATACCTTTAAGCTGTACCACAAATTGCAAATGGAAACTTTTCCATAGGTTTATGTAATTTTTAAATGATCTGATTCCTGATAGAAACATTTTATAAGAGACCAATATGTATAATTATAACAGTGTAATTGCAGTATGTTGCCATCTATTTCCCATGTTTTACTCACAATTATATAAATCTTTATATAATCTATTTAGCTTTAGAGAAGAGATCAAAAGACCTGTCTGAAATCAAATTTGATACCCCAAATTCTCAACTATGTATCCTTCATTTATCATTAAGAGTAAAGTACACAATTACAGTGTTTAAATTTATGTTAAAATGAGAGTTTCCAATTTCATTATACAATGTGAGTTTCTTTAATCTCCTTTTGAAATTCAGAAAGCATTTAATTAAAATGTAACCTGAAAACTGGTATATATATTTTTTGAATTAAAAGAACAAGATTCATAAATGAGTATTTTATTAAAGAAGAGTTTCTCTCTTTCCTATATAATCTATAAATTGACTCCTTGAAAAAATTTTAAGACCTTTGCCATGGGTCTATGCTCAAAAAAAAAGAGAAAGGAAAAATATTTATTTTTATTATGATATGTATATGCTTTTTTAAAAGGTTTATTTTTATTTTTAATTGTTTGTGGGGTTGCTGTGTGTGTGTGTGTGTGTGTGTGTGTGTGTGTGTGTGTGTCTTCAGTTCCCCATACAAGGGCCAGAAGAGTATGTCAGATCTCCGTAGAGCTTACAGATGGCTTACAGCCTGAAGTGGATGTTCTACAAACCAAATTGGAATCTTCTGGAAGAGCAGTACAAGTAAGCTCTTAATCACTGAGCTATCTCTTCAGTCCCAACAATAGCCCATAGCTTTTTCTCATTATCCTAAAGTCCTTTTAAGTGTTTTTAAGCTGAAACTTTAGTACCTATCCTATTAGGATGGCTATAATTTAAGAAGAATAACAATAAATTCCTAGTGTGATACCACCATACCACCACTTTAAAAGACAGTTTGGTAGCGTTTAAAGTAGACATATACTTACCATGTGACCAAATGATTTCACTCCTACATACCTATCAAACTAAAATTGAAGCACTTATACCAAATCACACATACACATTTTATTTTATTTTAAATAGATTTATTTTATGTATATGAGGGTTTGCTTGCTAATATATATGTACACCATGTACATTCCATGCACTCTCAAAGGCCAGAAGAGGGACTTAGACCTTCTAGAATTAGTTACAGATGGTCATGAGCCCTCATTTTGGTACTGAAAACTAAAACCAGATCCTCTGCAGGAGCAGCAAGTACTCTTCACTGCAGAGCCATTTCTCCAACACTTTTTTGTATGTGAATTTTTAAAAATTGTGTTTATGTATGCAAGAGTACATATGTTTGTGTAAGTGAAAGTGTGCATGTGTGCATGTGCATGTGGAGGCCTCTAGCATAATACCTCCAAAGCAGGCCACATTTATTTTTGCTTTTGATACTGGGTCTCTCATTGGAACCTGGAGTTTACCTATTTATCTAGACTGGCTAGCCAGTGAAATCAAGGGATTTTCCTGGCACCAGTTGTCCAGCCTTGGAATTACAAATGCTCTCCACGACTAGCTATTTTATGTGAGTTCTGGGGGCTGCACTCAGGTCCTCATGCTTGCACAAGTACTTCAAAGACTTAATCATTTCTTCAGCTTTCACTTAGGTATTTATATAGCTGCATTATTTACAATAGCTTAACCAGGGAATAACATAAACATCTATTCACTTAAAATGGATAAACAAAATTGTTCAGCAATATAAACTCTTAAAGAATGCTAAGACATAAGTGAACCACAAAAGCATACTAAATGAAAGGAACCAGATATAGAAGCCTTCATAGTATATGGTTTCACCTACATATAAATTCTAGAAAAGAAAATATATAAGAAAAAGCAAATCCATCCTTGCTTGGGGCACACAGAGGGAAACATTTCAAGGGTTATAGGAATGTCCTAAACTAGATTATCCTAAACTAGATTGTGCAAATCATTATACAGCACTACAAATTTATAAAACTCCACTAACTGACCAGTGTAATTATAGGAAGTAAATTTGATGGTATACAAATTACAGCTTCATGGGTGGAAGGACTGGAAGAGGTGAAGGGGATTGCAACCCCACAGAAAGAACATGAGCTGGCCAGACCACCCAGTGCTCCCAGGGACTAGACCACCAACCAAAGAGTGTACAGGGAGGGATCCATGGCTCCAGATACATAGGTAGCAGAGGATAGCCTTGTCTGACATCAACAGGGGGAGGCCCTAGGTCCTGTGGAGGTTTGAAGCCCCAGTGTAACGAGATGCTGGAGGGGTGGAGTGGGAGAGGGTGGGTGGGGAGCGCCCTCATAGAGGCAAAAGGGAGAGAGGAGAGAGAGGTTGTGGGATGGGGTCTTGTACAGGGATAACCATGAAGTGGGATATCATTTGAGATGTAAATGAATGGAATGATTAATAAAAAAAATTGAAAAAAAATGACAGCCTAATATATGGGTTTGTATTATTGTCCCACAAAAATACTATGTACTAGGTGACTTAAAAACAAAATGTATTTTCTTAGGGGTTGAAGAGATAGCTCAGAGGCTGCTCTTCCAGAGGTCTTGAGTTCCATTCCTAACAACCACATTGTGGCTTGCAATCATCTCTAATGAGTTCTGATGCCTTCTTCTAGCATACAGGTGTACATGCAGATAGAATACTCGAATACATAATATAAATAAATCTTTTAAAAAACCAACAAAAACAGGTTGTATTTCCCTCACAGTTCTGGAAGTTGGAAGCTAAGTGTCAAATGTCAAAGTAGGGTTGGATCCTCTTAAGACTTGCCTCCTTGGCTGGCAGATCACTACCCCCCAACTCCTGCTATTTCGCAAATGGTTATTCACTGTGTGCGTGGACTTTTTAAAAATATAAAATCCTATCATTTCTTGAGATAAACTTTAGGCTAATTTATATTTTTCTCTGTGTTTGTAATGTATATAAGTCATGGTTACTTATATATTTTCCACTTGTGATTTTTAAACCAGCCAAAGGTTTATTTTAAACATTTAAAATTATTGAAGATTTTGACTTTACATTTGAATACTAATAGTGAGAAATAGTGAAAATACTAACTGTGAATTGTATGTGAACCATATTTCTGATTTTAAAAATAATTTTGAAGTAATATTGGACTCATGGAAAAAAATAAAATGGTACAGTGAGTGTGCCCTTTCTTCAGATTTCCCTAACAGTGACATTTTATTTAACCATAACAAGAAATTAAGACACCTGAATTCCCTTCGACAGTTCTCTTGTGTCTTCTTAACTTAGTCTTCCTCCCATTTAACAGAATGTATTCATTTTATAACTTTTCAGTTTTCCTCTTTTAGATTTATATATTTATATGTTTGTATTCCTGGCATTTACTTATAAATAGTATGTTCATACCTGGTGTCTACAGAGGTCAGCAGGTATCCATTACCTTGGAACTGGAGTTACTCATGGTTGTGAGCCACTATATGGGTGCTAGAAAACAAACACAGATCCTCTGCAAGAGCAACAAATGCTCTTAACTACCAAGTCACATCTTTAGTTCATGATTTTGATTTTTATGTATATGGTTGTTCTGTTTGTATTATGTGTCTTTGTACTACTTATATGCCTGGTACCCACAGAGGCTCAGGTATCAGAATCCATGGAAGTAAAGTTTTAGAAAATTATGAATTAGCAGATAGATGCTGGGAATTGAATTTTAACCCTCTGAAACAGCAGCCAGTAATCTTAACTGCTGAACTATTTCTCCAGCCCCAAGATTTATTTTTATTATTTTTAATGATGTATCTATGTGTGGGTGTGTCCATATGAGTGCAGATGCCTGTGGGAGGCAGAAGCAGACACTGGATGCCCTGGACTTGGAGTTAGAAGTTGTGAGCCATCTAATGTATGTGCTATAATCTAACATCTACATAAGCAGTACTCTTAGCTATTGAGCCATATCGTCACTTCCCTCCTCCAAGTTTTTCTGAGTTCCTTCACTATAACTTAGTTTTATCTATTCTTGCATTTCATGTAAACAGAATCTGGAGTCAGACTTACATAAGATGTAAAATATAAATTTGATAATATAATATATATAGAAATCAAATATAGCAAATTCACATGAAAGATTTCTGGGTGTCTTTACTGTGGGTTTTAGACTTCTGGATTGATAGCCCCGTTTTATTTTATTTTTTTTATTTTGTTAGATATTTTCTTCATTTACATTTCAAAGGCTATCCTGAATGTCCCCTATACACTCCCCCTGCCCTGTTCCCCTGCCCACTCACTCCCACTTCTTGACCCTGGCGTTCCCCTGTATGGGGCATATGATAGCCCCATTTTTAAATCCTGTAATTATGTTTTCCCCAAAATACATGTCTTCTCTTATCTCCTTCAGAGATTCTTTGAGAGCACTTGAAGAAGTTAAAACTGTCCATACCTTTCAATTTATTTTAATACTATTCTTCTATTTACCTTGTATAGGCATTGTCTTATTTTAGTTGTTGTTTTAATATTTGTTCCTTTGGGATTTTCATTTTGAGAGAGGGAGAAAACATAAACAAGAGGAGTTGAGGAAGGGGAAAACAATATCTAAATATATTGTATGAAAACACTTTTAAATAAAAACAAAAATACATGTGTTATTCTGTGTGACAGAAAGTCTTTTGATAATGAATATTCTCTAGGAACACATGTCATTATCTCTCCCTTTTTCCTTCCATAGAATGTTTATTTTTATTGCATTATCCTGCATATTTAATTTTGGTTGCTATATACTCCCATTCTCTTCTCCAATTCTGTTTTTCTTTTCTGCTGTATATTCTTTCACCCCTACTTTTCTTCCTTCTACTTGCATACCATGTATTACCTTCCTCGCCCCATGATGTAAGCCTTCATTTCCATTCTTCATGGACCCCTTCCTAGTTTCCTTTAAGTGTGAATAAAACCACATATCAATTTGTAAACCTTTTATCAAAAATACAAAGAAATGAAAGAATAAGGCTGTTCATTCTAGAAAATTACTGCACATTATTTAAAGATACCCAGAAATATTAATCTTTGTTTTTTCTCCCATGTGGCTCCATCTCCTTGTTTTTTGTTGTTATTTTTGTTTTTTGTTGTTTTGTCTTTTTTGTCCTGTGGTTTTCATTTCTTTGTTGCTTCCACCTCTGGCCATGCTTCTATTTTCTTTTCTCATTTAATGGACTTTTTAAATTCATTCTATTAACATTTATTTCCACCCCTTTCCATCTCCTAACCATGAAAATCCTAAATCCAATTTAACTTTCTTCCTTTTCCCTACTTTGTTTTCCTGTTTGCAGCTTTGGAGTTGCTGGCTCTTTTTTCTGTTTGTTTTTGTTTTTGTTTTTGAACATTAGCATCATCACTATCAAAAATATTATCAGAATTATCTTCCTTTGTTTTACCCCCAGATTTGGAGCTTGGGTGCCTCTGACTCCTGCAGTGGATCATTATCAGAAATTAACTCTACATCCAGTGCTTGGGGTGAGGGAGTGGTCCTTTGGAAACTTGACCCTTCTTGATTCTAAGTCAGCTTGGAACCTATATTTACCATCCTGGCCACATTTTAAATCTGTTTTCCTGTTTCCTCATCTATTCATTGCAAACGACAGAATCTACCTTAGAGTTTCCCTTGACATCAAATGGATAATGGATATCAAACATCCATACCCATGCTAGTAGTCAAGCAGAATTAATTTCTATCCTTTGCCTCAGGCTTGCTTTGTTTCCTTACAGTGTCAGAAGGTCAGTGTTCGTAGGGAGCATAAAGTAGACACTAAGACTATCACAGGCTATCACCCATGTTGCAGGATTATTATATTTTCTTTGAAATCAATTACAACATATAGCAGAACAAGTCTGCAGATTTTGCCACTGATATCATTGTGTTCTACCAAGAAGCCCTTAAGTCATCCGTGTGGTACCATTCCCAATCATTCTTCTATGTACTATTTTGACTTGGGCCACTACAGATAGTTTTTAAAATCTTCTAGTATTTAAGCACGAGGGTTTATGATATCTTGTTTTGTTTTAGCAAAATTAATATCTTTTAAGAAGAATGTCAATACCTACATACCTGTTTTCATTATTCTGAATTAAGAACAATCAGTAATAAACTGACGGCCATGCTAACACTCTGAGTGTGCAGAACTTGTACAGATTTCATAGCATTGTCATTTGTCTAGGTTAATGGAAATTAACATAGATATTTTGCTTATTGTAATGCTATTTATTTTGCAACCCATCCTGGTTTCTCCTTTCTGCTCTTGCCATGAAATCTTTTTTAAGGGGATGTGTCTACAGTTGCTTCTATTTGGTGATTTTCTTCCATCTGACTTTACAGGTCAGTTATTGTTTCAAAAATAGATAAAAACCCTGTATGTTCCATTCTAGTCAAATTGACCTTTATTAAAGCTTTGCTTCTCATGGATATGTAATGGGGACACTACTGTGTGCTCTCAGCTTTCTATTGACTATATAATATTTGTGTAGCAAACTTGCCCTTCTTATTCCACTTTGTCCCCTTCTCCATTCCTTAGGGGTTCCTTTGAGTTTTTCAGTTGGGATTTTAAAAACATATTTATCGATTCTCTGGGACTTTCATATCATGTACCTTGATTATACTCACTTCCATAGTCCTTTCCTGTCCAGCTCTCCTTATAACCCGCCCCACCCCTGAAGTAAAAATAAAAATGAGGGAAAAAGGCCCAATTTCTGTTGTCTATATTCACTGGAGCATGGTAAAACTCTTAGTTCCCCTTAAATAGAATTGACTCCATCTCCTCCTGGATCCCTGTCAGAAGCCATCAATGTGGAGGGCTACCCTTCAGCACTTTTATCACACTTTTTCAGAGTTCTCTTTGGTGAAGTCCTGTCTATGCTGTTGCTTTTTGGGGAGGGTTGAGGGCCCTTCTATGTTCTTCCCTCTCAGCTGTGCATCTGCAGTCATTGATATCACAGCAATAGTAGCCCCCATGCTCTTCACAGAAGGAGAATGGAGTTTCTGACAACAGCAAAAGCCATGAACATGTTCATTCAGAATTTTAGGATTGGCAGATATAGGAAAGAAAGATGGTAATGAGATTTGAGATGATAATAATAATAATAATAATAATAATAATAATAAAGAGGGTAAAAGGCTGAAGAGATGTCCTGATAGTGGCAGGTAAGGTGTTGTTGAAGGCTAGAATTTAGTTCTTGGCACCCAAATCAGGCACTTACAACTGCTTCCAACTCCAGTTCCAGGGGACCCACAGCCTCTTTCTGCTCTCTGTGAATACCACGCATCAACATGGTGCACATACATGCATGTAGGCAAAGCATTTATACACATAAAATAATAGAAGACAGGAAAGATCTTTTTGGGGGGTATATGGATGTGGAACATCAATTGGATTATTTTTAGGTTTTGTTTTTCAGCAGTCTAAGGAAAGGTAAGACATCTTCTTCCACTGCAGTTAGTTGTCAGGCTGTTTAGCTAAGACACTAATACAAAAGTGAGACTCAACTACATTGGCTTGACTTTGTATCAGAATGCTAAGTCAGTGCATAAAGCTCATGTTTAAGCATAGTATAATCACCATTACCTGTTAGCTAACAGTTGACTTTTGTCCTGTCTTGACTTCCTCTGAAAGTTCCTGATTATTAGAAAACATTCATGCTGGAACACTGCATACTGTTTCCTTCATTACCTGTGTCTTTCTTGATCTTCTGTCCCTTTTGCAGATTCACTTTAATTGTGGTGTTTGTTCTTGATACTTTTAGATATACCACTTCTCCATACTATCATTTAAAATTGCATTTGTTTGTTTAAATAAAATTTATTATTCTAAAACTTATGTGTGAGTGTGTGTACACGTGTGGAGGTCAGGGGACAACTTGTGGGGGTGAGTTCTCTCCTTTACCATGTGGGTCTCAAGAGTCCAACTTAGGTCGTCAGGCTTGGCAACAAGCACCTTTTCCTACTTGGCTATTTCACCAGCTTCCTTATATGATCAGTGCATTTTCTCAAACCCCAATAATAATTTTTGCACCCTCCTTTGAGCAAGTGTAAGTAGAGCTTCTGTGATAGCCCAAAGGATTTGGTCAAGTTTCCTCTCAACTGTCTCAGTCTTTTTTATTATTATTTTAATTACTTTATTTTTACTTATTCCCTTTATATCTCACTCACTGTCCCCCCTCCAGGCCACCCTTTCCCACAATCCTTCCCCTATTACCCTCCTATTCCCTTCTCTGCTGTCTTAGTCTTTTACCTTGAAACCTTGGGTAACTATTTCACTTCATTTCCCAAACCTTGACTTCTATAAGGAAAGGATCACAGTCTGACCTACTTTATAGGAGGAAATGAGATAAGCAGTATACAAATAAACAAAAAATTGCGGGGACCATTAGCACTTGGGAACCTGAGGCAGGGGGATTATGAGTTCAGGCAGGCTACACTCTATAGTGAGACCTGATCTCAAGCCCCTATTTTCAAATTAGAAAAAAAAAATCAATGTTGGTTATTTTTATTTAGATTTCAATACTTAGTGCCTAGCATAATATCTAATGAAGGACAGTCATTCAGTAATATATGCTGAGAAGAATATTGCTTTAAAAAAAGTTGTGTATTTGTGCATGGGCATGTGCATTTAACATGATGGGTTTATGGTCAGGGGACTTTACTTTTGAGATGTGTTGATTAGCAACACATAGAGTGACTGTTACTGAGGTTTTTTTTTTTTTTTTATCTACCTCAAAACTTTAAATTTAGCAGTTTTTCTATACCTTGGCTGGTTTATGTTGTTTTAGCAAAGGAGACTGTTTGCTGCAAATACCTACTCTGTGATTTAGTTGTTGATACATTTCTGGGTATTGAAATACTTAGGGACCACTAGGTTATTCCAATGTACTGGGGACAAAGGGATTTGGTTTATTGGCTAACTGCTAGAATTATAACCATATTGATTGACTATGGCAGTTTTTAAGCTTGTTGGTTAGTAACATAATTTCTCTTGGATAGCTGGGCTTCCTTGTTTTAATTCTAATATAAATATAGAATATCAGGCAATAATTTTATTCATGTGTGTGAATTTATGCACACACATGTGTACAAGATTGCTTGTGAAAGCCAGAAGACACATCAGATTCCTTGAAGTTGCCAGTTATGTTTGTAAGAAGCCTAACATGGGCTAAGATCCAAACATCAGATCCTAAACTTGCCTGCTCTCCAGCCCCAGGAAATCTTCCCACAGTGGTTCTGGATCTCTTTTCTTACCAATAAAAAGTGTATTTTAATTGCTTTGCTCCGTAGACTCTACAAGAATATGAAGACAGTATTTTAAGCTGCGAGCTTTGTATCATATACTGACATATATTATTCAGTATTTTTATAAATTTCATATTCTCTCCACAGCTATAGTATATATACTTTTCTTAATCCTTTAAATAGTGCTGCAATATCTTGTGATCAACCAATGCCAATTTTCTAATTTTTGCTAAAAGGTGAACAACAAAAAAGTGGTTTATACCCGTCATATAGTTAATTGGTGATTGAGATACAAGAATATTCCCACATTTGAGATATTTCCCTTTCTTCTTTTATGTACTGTAAAGCCCCATCTTGAAGCATAATAAATACGAGTTAATGAATGCTTATGATATCTGTGCAGGTACATTTCTTCTTAAACCACAGATTTAGTCATAAAAATTGGCAGGTTAATTATAGACTTTTGTTATTTTTTTATAATGTAAAAAAAATCCTGTGCAAATCATCTTATAATTTATCCCTCTGGTTATTCACTTATTTAACTTATTGATACTCTCTTAGTTCAACAATCTAAATGAGACTCAGAATTTGTTTCCCTAAGATATGTATAAACATAGTATCCATAGAAACACAAATTTGCAAAAATGGGGAAGAACTAGAATTTAGAAATTGTGACCTGAGTATTGATTTTAATATGTACTCTCACTTCCACAATCCCAGTTGAAATGACTGCAAAGTTTAAAAAGAAGAAATTACTTTAGTGTTGGAAGCTGGAGTGGCGGTAGGGATGGGGAGGTGGGGGAGATATAGAGGGTTCATGTACATGGAACAAATTTTTGAGGAATTGCTACTTAACAACTGAGTGTAGATGGGGGTGCATTCTAAATATACACCAAAACTAACATGTCATTTCATTTGACTAAAAAGAACTGAATCGGGGGGGTCAGAATAATATTCATGACATTTTTAATCTGGTTTATGTTTGCAAATGTTGATGGCTTAAGATAGCAGTCAGAAGTCCAGGAATATACTGAGCTCAAAGCAGAGCTTGCAATTGCAGTCTTTCTGTGACACAAAGCAGTAATACACAAAGGACTAGCCACTTTGTTCCTGGACTAAAGGTCAGGCCAATCTATGAAATGTTTATATGAAAAAATTAAAAGGAAGATTTTCCCGCTAGGTACTATCCATGGCCCCCTACCCAATTCTTTTTGTTTGTCACACCTTAATTTGTATCAGTTACACTCTAAGAACCTGGGATTTAGGAGCATCAGGATAGATGGGGAAAACTGCACTATTTAGGAGGAAATCAAACCTGGTAGACTGTTCAAGAATGAATGATGAAACCCAATATGAGACTTCTGAAAAGATACAACATAGATGGGAAAAAAAAGTTCAAAACAACAAAACAAAACAAAAAAAAGGATCTCATTTCAAAAGTACGTTTTGGGGGCTGGGGTCAACGATGGCTCAGCCGTTAAGAGGATAGTCTGCTTCTTCAGGGGACCCCACTCAGTACCTAGGACCCATTTCAAAGCACCTCCAGGGTCTCTGACACTCTCTTCTGGATTTCTAGGGTACTTGTACTCAATTGCACACACCCACCCCCTGCATACACATGGACCACAATAAGGCTAGATGTATGCCTTTAATCCTTCTACTTGGGGTGGGAGCAGAAGTATGCTGATTCTCAGGTTGAGGCTAGCCAAGGCTGCTTAATGAGGGCCTACCAGAAGCAAACAAACAAACAAACAGTATGTTTTCTTTAAGAAATGACTGTTTTGGGTTCCGATGCAAGTTACTGAACAAGTGGAAGGGATACAAAGAAGGCAGTGAAAACCCTGAGAAGCGAGAGCTGCAAGAGGAAACAGAACATGAAGAACAAGTATTAAAATGCTGCTGGATGAGAAGTGCAGGTTGCTGCAGAATGAAAATAATGTAAGCAAACTACAGGCTGCACCATGTGAAGGAAAAAAAATGGGAGAATGGAATATTAGGAAGAAAAATGATAGTATATCTTAAAAGTCAAGTCTAAGAATGACAAGATGACAGTTTAGGAAGATGGAGATTCAAAGCTAAGCAGATTAAGCATACTATAAAAAAATAAAAACTACATTTTTTGAACTACAGAAAGAACTAGACCTGCAAAGTGAGTATGTATACTGTACCAAGTTTCTGAGGAATAAAAATCCAGTAAATTATACATATTCTGATAGTTTTATACTACAGTAATACAAAGATTGATAAATGATAAGTGGGAAATGATAAAACACTGCTAGAAATGGTACTTCCACCGTAAGCAGTGTGTCTCAACTGTCCTAATGCTGTGACCCTTTACTGCAGGTCCTCATGTTGTGGTGACCCCAAACCATAAAATTATTTTGATTCTTTGTAAGTGTAATTTTGCTATTATGAGTCATAATTTAAATATGTGACATGCAGGATATCTGTTATACGACCTCCAAAGGGCTATCGAGCCACACTGAGGAATGCTGCTCTAAAGGGACGAGCTGCATTATTAAATGCTGCGAGCATTTTAAGAGGAACAAGTTTGTGACCAGAAATTTTATAACCATGTAGCGTACCACTTGAAGATATACTGCAGCCAATTAAGAAATTAAATAAATTAAGCCAGGCATGGCAGTTCACACCTTCAATCCCAGCATTTAGGAGAAAAACACAGGTGAATTTCTGGGTTCGAGGCCAGCCTAGTCTATAAAACAAGTAGTAGGACAGCCAAGACTATACAGAGAGACCATATCTCAAAAAACAAACAAACAAACAAACTACTCAGTCAATAGGTAGCAAGGAAATAGAAATAAATTAAAGCCACAATTAAACATTTTAAGCATTTATTGAAAAACAGAAGGATAACAAATGGACTCCATATACAATACAGAAACAGGAAATAATGTACTAATTGTGTTCAGATGAATTTCAACCATTATTAATGTATGGGATGCTTGAAATTATTTCTTTAAAATTACAGTAATAGTTAAAATCTGTTGACCAGGAGGAAAAAGAAATTGTCTCTATATCTTTATCACCTTTATGACCTCAAAATGTTTTTCATTTAACTCTGCTTTAAAAATATATGCTCTCTGTAGTTCTTGGCAAACTTTAAAGGATTTAGATAGAGTTCAAGGTCAGCTTGGGTTATATAGAAAGCCTTGTTTTGAATTAAAAGGGGAAAATGATGTTAAGTAAATTTGACCTAAATTACCAGAATATTAAAAATCTCCGATTTATTACTGATGATATTTTGGTGGTATATAGTCATTAAGTATGAGAATTCCTCTTATAATCAGAAAAACAAGTTACTTAAAATAATATGCAAGTTAGTATAGTTATATGAGAACACTTATATAAAAGATACCATCAGTAGTGTGTTTTAGGTAATAAAAATGGGACGTTTTCCTATTCTTTGTCATATTATTTGTAATGTATTATATATCTTTATAAAGGGGAATTTCTGAAAAGAAAAATTCAAATGTAGCAGAATTATAATTACAGGTAAAAGTTAATGAACCATATAGCTTAAGGCATCAGAGAAAGCACAATGAATGACATCAGAGTGCAAAGCAAAGCATTAAGTTTAAAAGCCTAGTTATATAAATCAGCAAACAAAAGAAACTTGAATAAGCCCAGGCAGCCCAAGAATTATCTAAATCAAACACATTTCACACTTGTTTGCTTTGAAATAAACACAGAAAAAATGGATTTAAGTCACAAATTCAGGGACGTACAGTAGTTTATGTGCTAGTGAAGCAACTACTGTAGCAAATACTAGAAAAATTGGTTCAGGGATGGATTAGCCAATAACTATGGAAATATTAGAAAACTGGCAGAAAGTCACTCTAAAGCTTAGCTACCGTGGTTGGATTATGCCCTTATACTTTACTGTTTCTACCTCGTTTTTTGTTTTTGTTTTCAATTAGGAATCTTAAAAACTCAACAGTAAGCAGGTATGAATCTCGAAATTAGATTTTGATATGAATAAAAGCCTCAAGAACAAAATCCTTTGTCTTTAAAGACAAAGTGCCCTATTTTCTGCCTTTGATTTTTAATTATAGACATAGCTGACATTATTATTTTTGCTTTATATTTTTGTTAAGTGCTGCTGACTGAAACTAGGAACTTCTGCATGCTAAACGTACACTGTTCCAGAGAGCTATATCCCTACCATTGCCTTTAAAATTTTTAAGTGCTCTAAAAGGAATGCCAGGGTTCAGAGAGGTGGTGGCTGTTAGTAAGTTTGAGGAGCCCTGCGATTCTGGACTAACTTCACCAATGGCCTAGGGATCACTAAGAGTAAGTTAAATTTCTATACCACTGGCTGCCCTAATGGGTCTAATATATCTAAATAGGACAATGGACACATTAAGTACCATACCAAAAGGGGGAGGGGTAAATCATTCTTTGAAGCTCAAAAAAAAAAAATGCCTGTTGCTTAAGTACAAAACTCTTTCCAGGGAAGTGGAGGTGGCTCGGCTGATAAGATAGCATACTAACTTTGCAGAGTTCAGAGTTCTCTTCCCAGAAGCCATATTGGTTGGCTCATAGTTGCTTTTCCAGCAGATCGGACACCTTCCTCCTGGTCTGTAAAGGCACCTACACTCACATGCACATACATGCACATACCTTCACATTTTTTTTAAAAGCTGGACATGGTAGTGCTAACTTTTAATACCTAAACTTTCAAGGAAAAAGAGGCAAGTGGATCTCTTGAGTTTGAGACCAATCAGGTCTACATAGTGAGATCCTGTATCAAAAGGAACAAAAACAAAAAGAAAAACCCCATAGGGAAAAAAAATATTTACAAAGTGGCCCAAATCTCACACATTTACAGAACATCTATTTTTAAGGATTCCTTACCCCTAATCATGGACTCTGTAAGTGAAAATTGCTGGTTTTGATTTAGGTCATTCAGATAGGACTATACTGCTCATTCCCATTCTTGAAAAAAATATGTGGTGAAATGTTCTGCATGTTAAGAATTACACTACAGCCATTTACCATAAAAAGGTAGCAAAACAGTAAGTTAGAAAGATGGTTTTCCTGTAGAAATAGCATTATTTTGGAAAGGAAAAATACTTTCCTTTTTTGTAGAGCCTATTTATCTGCCTGAATGTCTATTTACAGATGCAGGTGGTAATATGCTTGCTTGTGGGTGCTGCAGACAGAACCCAGGACTTTTCAAGTATCAGGCAAGTGCTCTCTACTACTGAGCCACACCCTCAGCTCAAGATACAAGTTTTCATTCACACCTATCTTTGAAATGTTCAACTGACAGTGTCACTTGGCAAGGACATCACTGATTTCCCTCTTTCATGAAGCTAAGGTAACAAGAAAGGTAAATGAAAGAGGATACTGAAATACACTGAATACATTTGAAAATTGCAATTAAGGGCATACCTACCCACATAGTATGGCTAAGGTAGAATTTCCCAAACTGGTATTTCGGGAGAATCTGTGGTTGAGTTGTATATCATTAATCTCTAAGAAAAGAAAGAAGTGTCTCTTCTTGGTTATTTATGGTACATAATAATACATCAAAGAACACATCAAACCTTAAAATTTAAAACTGATAAAAAGACTACATATAACTTTATACAACTATTTTCCTAAAATGTATATTTATAAAACCTTGTTTTGTACAGTATTCTAAAAGTTCAGGCCCCTGTAGGTTGAAGAATACTTTAAGCAATATCAAATTAATTAACTCGGAAAAAGATACACAGTTCAAAGTTTTTCAAGTTTGTGTCTTGAAAACTACAATAAAACCAAGCTTGTTACATTCTACTAACTTTTCTGGTTCTGTTAAAACACAGCTTATTTACATTTAAAACTTGTTCTTCAAAAGACCAGATTCTCAAACAAAGGGGGAAATCTATGATATATTCTATTATTTATATAAAGTACGGTATGCCAGTTTTCTGGTAAGGCTTGCCATACTTTATATTTGGCACCTAAAAGCAGAGTACATATCCCATTATTTTTTGCCTTAGTTTTTAAATCAGAGAGGGGCAAAATGGCTTAGTCTCTATTATTTTCCTCAATATCATCTTCAATCCCTAATATTATAATTAACTTCCCCCAAATGCTAATGAAGTTAGTTACTGATTTATGTCTAAAAGCCTTTGCTTACTTCCTAAGTAGTATTCTAAGATTGAGTAAGGTTAAGTATAACACTGAAGTCTGAAAGCTTACAACATAGTAAACAATAACTGATGAACATACAAATACAGTTAAAAACATGCTAAGTAAGTGCTGTGATTCCAATAAACAAAAGGATTATTTGTCCCTTTAGATTGGTAGTCAAAGATAACATTTCTGTGAATGTAACTTTTGAGCACAAAGACAGATGGAGGTATGCCATCTTTTCTGGATGCAGTTTTACAGGGTAAAAGACCTTTCATTTCTCACCCCAAAATGGGGTTTGTTGATTTTAGTATGTATGTTGCCACATCACAGTAAGCTTCATTAGCACAAGTATTTTTTCTAAAGTCCGAATCAATTTCCAATGCTATGATGATGTACTGAGATCTGAAGAGCTTCACAATTACATTTTAAGTTCAGATTCAAGACTCTCAGTGGTTCACACTCAACCTTACTTGGTTCTTAACACTTGTAGCACCTCCAGAGTCTCTGTTCCCATCTTACTGCAGTCCAATCAGAAGTAGATGTATTAAGGAGAGATTTTGAGGAAGGCATCTTGTCCAGATACTCTCTACTTTTATGAACTCAGAATAGATTATTGATTTAAGATAAAGGTGTTCAAAAATCCTTTGGTTTTGTCAGGCCAACACTTTTTTCAAGATTCTTGACTGTGTCCTTTTTTAAATGTTGTAGAGGTAAGAGGTGTTCTCCCGCAAGGTGGCCAAGACATGAGACAGTGGCTTATTTTTGATTCTGGCAATTTCTTTCACAGTATGCAGGCCCATGCCTGGATGGGCATATTGGCAAAAGCTTTTGGGAACATGGTGAGGCAGAAAGTAAGGAGCATCAGTTTCAATAAGAATTCTCTCCAGTGGGATTTTTTTTAGAGCCTCACGTGCCTGCCAGGCTTTAGAATAAGTCAGAACTGCCGTGAAGCCTACAGACATGTTAGGAAAGTACTCTAGCAGTGGCTCAATGAGTGGGTAACTGCCAGTGAAGCAATGCCTGTGAATCTTATAGTCATAAGGCACACATTTTTTCATGATGCCCATTAGATCTTCATCAGCCTCTCGGCAGTGAATCACCAAGGGCATCTTCAGAGATACAGCTAACTGCAGTTGTCGCTCAAAAATCCTAAACTGCTCTGGGACAGGTGTGGTGCACTTATAAGAGTAGTCCAAGCCCATTTCTCCAAAGGCCACAGCCTTGGGGTGGCGCAAAGCATACAAGATGTTTCTTTCATGATGCTGATTGTAGTAACGTGCAAAATGAGGATGACACCCAAAGGCACCCCAAACCAGATCTTCACTCAATAGCTCTTTCCATAGATCATTTCTTAGGGTACGAGGATCACAGAAATCAGTGATGCAGCCCTGAAATTCCTTAGGAAAAGTATAGCTATAAATTTCCCTGAACTCAGCAAAGCTACCTTGAAAGGACAACTTGGAAAACAGCATGTCCAAGTGACAATGAGTATCAATGAAACCTTCCATTTGGCTTTGGAAATCAGATGCACATGCTACAGCTTCCTCAATATATGGCAGCTCATTCTCTTGATATGTGTTCTTTACCTGTGTTTCTGTGCCTTTGGAAGATAAAATTATGCGGGAATTATAGTATTCCTTATCATCTCTTCCCTGCATACGGCCACTCATCTCTTCAGAAGTATAGTAAGAATAGCCAACTGGGATGTCTTTCCTGACTCTCTCATTCCTGGATGTGGTAGTACTAGTCCAAGAGTTGGTATTCCAAGGACTAAAGTATGAATTAGGCTGTAGGGAGTCAGTCTTATTCTTACAAGATAAAGACTGTGAAATGGCTGGCAGGCTTGGTGAGAATGACGCATCCTGAATGAATCTGGCTGTGGAAGCCTTAACATTAGACCTGTAACTTCCTGAAGAGTTGGAGGCCTCAGTCATCCCTCTTTCTTTAGACTTTTGGAATAATGAAGAGGAATTATCCTCACTGTGATATTTTGAGAGTAGAAGGCTTTTTTCATAGCTGATAGCATTTTTGTCACCAAATAACTCCTCACTGGGTGTTTTAAATCCACGTAGAAGCCATTTCCTCTCTCCAAAGTTGCCTATCTTAGGAGGCTGGGCCACAAAAGGAAGATTTCTGGATAGTCTTCTGCCCATCTTAGGATGCTCTATTCCTGCCCTAGTACATGCCCCTTGGGTCATAGTAAACTCTACTGGTGCTTCAGCTCTGGGCTTAGAGGGCTCTTCTTGGCGAATAGTGGGCTCTGAAGGCTCTGCTGATCTGGGTACTGGAGGCTTTCCTCCCACATTTAGAGGCTCTACCCCAGGCCCTGTGCTGGGCATTGGCGGCTCCACCACAGGCTTTGGAGGTTCCACCATGGGCTCTGGAGACTCCGCCCCGAGCTTTGGAGGCTCTGCTATGGGCTCTGGAGGCTCCACCCTGGGCTTTGGAGGATCCATCCCATGCTTTGGAAGATCCATTCCAGGCTTTGGAGGCTGCCCTCCAAGCTTTGGAGGCTCTGCCCACGGCTTTGGAGGCTCTACTTTGGGCTTTCGAGTCCTCCTTTCCCTTCTAGGCTTTGGAGACTGTATTGCCAGAGAGGCTTCATGCTTAAACTCTACTCCAGCCTTGAGGCAGTCCACTCCAGTCTTTGCTCCAGCTTTAAAATGCTCTGTTTCCATCTTAGGAATCTCCAGCCCAGGCTCAGGGGGGGCTCCTGCACTGGATCTTGTATTAACACAAGACCCCCCTTTCCCTTTTGGTACACCAGCCTCCCCTTCTCTGTTTGGGGCACCATCTTCCTCCTTTCTGTTTGGGGTACTATTTAGCTCTTTTGTCCTTGGAGCCATCCCCTTTCCTTCCAGAGAACCTCCCCTTTCTTCTTGTGGTGATTTTCTCAAGAAGCTCTGGATAGCTTTCTGATAAATCACAGGAGAACCCTGTTCTTGAACTTTGTCCCTCTTTTTCTGAGAGGCTTTTGGTGCCTCAGTCTTATTTTGACCTTCTGCTTCAGTTTTAAATTCAGAATTGCGGGAGCCATGGTTGTTACCACCGTAGGCATCCTCTAGAGAAGCCATCGTTAAGAAACTGAGTGGCAATTTGAAAAGTAAGTCCCAAAAACTGCAGAAAACTGCCCACTGTAGCAGCTATGGAGGCAGCTCTACCCTCACGCCTGGAATTATGGGGAGAAATCGAGCTGTGGAATGCGCCACAGGGGAAATTTCGGAGTTCACAAAATCTTCCTGGCCTTTTTGGCCCTTGAAGCCCCTAGGGCCTTTAGCCTCACCAAGTCACTTAACCAAGTCCCCGGGACAAAACTATTTGCTATGTGAGGGGTTTATAACTCGGCACCACTCAAATGGTGCTGGAACTCACGCGGCTCCTTCTGCGATGCCTCAGGAACCTTTCTTCATGCTTCAGCTTTGTTCAGGAGTAGCCAAAGACCTTCTGCCGTACTTTCAAAGTGCTCTGGAAAAATTAGAGATCAGGATTCTGGAGAAGCTTCACACAGCGACCGAACGCCAGGACCAGCTTCTCAGAATGACGAGGATTTTAGACTTTTAGCCCCTGTTTCCTGTTTGATGACATACTTCCGGTTCATCAAACAATGTAACCTTGGGCTTGGGGTTCAGGGCCCCTCCTCCTGACTTTTCCTCTACTGGCTAGGAGGGAAATAGTTCCGCCTCTATTGTTCCTCTTATTCACAGTAGATAGGCCAGAAGCCTGGAGCCCCTCCTCAACCCCACCTCTTTTCTCCGCAAGCCTTTTTGTTTCTTCGGGTCTGCTTCTTTCTTGTGGCTGGTTATGTGGTCCTAGCTAGACCGCCGGTGGTGAGTTGCCACCATTTTGTATGTATTTGTGTCATGTCTCCACTCTGTTCTCGCTCTACTCGTGGCTTGTTGCCCTTACCCCTATTATAAATAATACAGTTGTGGCTTTGAAAACAGTTTAAACCTATGTACTACCGTTTCTCCCTTATCCCTTAAACCTGTGTCCCCTTTCCCACCTCTTTTCTCCTTTCCCACCCCTTAGACCCCCTTTCTCCTTTCCCCAACTCTTTTTATAAATGTACTTATTCACTTTACATCGTACTATCAGCTCCCTCTCCCAGTACCCCTTCACTCAGAATCCCCCTATTCTTCCCTCCTTTTTCTGAGAAGGGGGAAATCCCCTGGGTATCCCCCCCCCACAAGTTTCTGCAGGACCAGGCACATCCTCTCCCACTGAAGCCAGGCACTGTGGTTCAGTTAGGGGAAGAGGTGCACAGGCAGGAAACAGATTCCACTCGAGTTGTTGGGGCACCCACATGAATACCAAGTTGCATGTCTGTTACATATATGCAGGGGTCAACGTCACCTCCATCCTCACCTATATTTCTTTTTCTTTCGTTCTTTCTTTCTTTCTTTCTTTCTTTTTTTTTTTTTTTTTTTTTTTTTTGGTTTTTCGAGACAGGGTTTCTCTGTGTAGTTCTGACTGTCCTGGAACTCACTCTGTAGACCAGGCTGGCCTCGAACTCAGAAATCCGCCTGCCTCTGCCTCCCAAGTGCTTGGATTAAAGGCATGTGCCACTACACCCAGCTGATATTTCTTATATTTATGAAATATTGGAATGCCCTTTGGTGTCCTGGCTTCCTATTTCTGTGACCCCTGTGGTATCTTTCCTGATATACCATAGTCAGTCTACCCCATTTTTGTGGGAGGATAATGAAAGAAGTTGATTTGTTAACATAAAGTTGATAATCTATCAAGTATTTAGTCCCCTTCCTACATTTTCCCTCTTTTCAAATAGCATAGGTGTAGTTTTTAAAAAGCATAATTTAAACATACATACCTCTTGTATTTTTGGTTGTGAGCCTATCCTTTAATGGATGAGCCATTTCTCTCCAGCCCACTTAAATACTTCTTAAAACAATTATGAAATATAACCATTTTTTGTAATTTTAACTTAACATCTCTGCATGTCTGAAGTAATTTTATTATTACTATATGGTTCTCAAAACTGTATTAGTGAGTTTATATATCCCAGGAACTACATATAGTTAATTAATTTACCAAACTATTACGTTTCAAACTTTTTAGACTTCCCATTCTACTCTTTTCCCCTTATAATAAAAAAAATGCAGTAAAATATCTTTGCAGCATTTAAGATTTCTAGTTTGATTTTTCCCTCCCTTTGGGCTATACTCTCAAGAAGGATAGGTATAGGGTTTTTCAAGTTGCTCCACATTGTCTCAGAAGAACTGCAGTGTTTAAAAATGTGATATGAACTGAGGCATGGTGGTTCTTTTGTAATACTGCAATACCAGGTGATCAGAAGTTCATGGCCAGCCAATAGAACAGAACAATAATATGTTTCAGGATAACTCCAAACTCTCCATGATTAACCATCCTTTTAACAGAAGAAACATACAGTGACGAACTTGAAGCCTCTGGCAATTTTAATTGGATATATCTGATAATTTCTTAAAATAAACATTTCATTTTTTTTCTAATTTCTTTTGTATAGTCTTTTAAATTTAAAAATTATTATAAAGTGCCAAGTTTTTTCTTTTCATATTTTCCATTTTATTTTCTTTAAATCCTAGAATTGCCTACAGTGTCCCATCATTCTGTCCTTCTTCCTATGTGCTGTCACCGTCACCTCCTTATTTCTGTGTGTGTATGTCCTGAAAGAGGTTGATTTGGGCTGGTGAGATGGCTCAGTGGGTAAGAGCACCCGACTGCTCTTCCAAAGGTACAGAGTTCAAATCCCAGCAACCACATGGTGGCTCAAACCATCCTTAACAAGATCTGACTCCCTCTTCTGGAGTGTCT
>NC_034613.1:9862839-9872582 GCF_900095145.1 Mus pahari | reverse complement strand
TTTGTTGGGGTAAAGCTGATACTTATTTAGGTAGAGATATAAAGCCAGCTTTTATAAGTTAGTAATTTTCATTTGTGATTATTTTATTATGTATTAAATTTGTATACTCAATAGAATATATTCTTTATCATCAAAAAGTATGTGTCTCATTAATCTGGTTTTGTTCTGCTTTAATAATTGAGGCATTTGAGCATAAAATCTGGGTGAGCTAGGTCTCTGTTGCTCCTTAATTTTTTGCTGTTGTCATTAATAGTACCTGGCTTATTTTTAATCATATTTACTAAAAATTATTATGACAATTCATAATTCCAATGAAACTGCCAAATGAAATATTTTAGTCTACATATCCAGAAATATAATTCATTTGTAATCAAGTTCTGTATCTTCTAGCAAATGTTTTGCGTTTTATATGGATCAAAGTTTTAATTAAAACTGCTTTGTTATATAATTTTAAATTTTATTACATTTATTAATTTATCTAATATATGTACAAGTATGCATGCAAACAGGTGTGCATATGTTCATATGCCACTGTGTACATGAACAGAGGACAATTTGCTGAAATGGATATTCTCTTTCTAGCATGTAGGTTCCAGGTATTGAATTTCAACCATCAGGCTTCATAATCTCTATGTCCTGATCAATCTCACTGGTCCTGTGTAGGATTTTTCTTTTGGATCACGAGCATATGTCTTCCTTTTATATTTTCTAACTATAATAATTTTATTAGGTCGTGTTTATAATTAAATTTTATACTTTTACCTATTTAGCTTTTACCTGTTTGCCCATAGTAACGTTTTATTTCTTTCTAGTATTTTTATTTCATCTCTCTTTATATTGCCTAGAACTTCTTTATTATTTTTTTATTTTATTTTATTTTATTATTTTTAGTTTGCCCAACAGGCAGATCAGTACTTTAAAATCACTTTCACACACTCTGCTCAAAGACAAATGACAACATTCTTATACACATTTGAGGATACCTAGAGTAATTACTTGGGCCAAAGTGACATGTATCCTGGCATGCTTGTTTGTTGAGGAAGTGACTCACCGACAACATATTGTGTCATGGAATGATTCACTGTGATCTGGGTAGCATAAAGAGATGCCCCAGGAAGAAAGTGGGTGGGGATGGAATAAAGGCAGGAAGAGGTGAGAAAGGAGAGCCCTGATAAAAATCCAGTGGGAGGCCAAGGTGAGCTCACAGGAGGTGATACTGCAGGAGGGGCTAGATTAGAGATGAGCCTGAGGTGAATCCACAGGGCTGGAGCCTGTGAGATGTGGAAAGAAGATGTGGGAGGAGAAGACAGACACTGTGGATTAAAGCAGGGAAAACATGAGAGGGATGGCATGGAGAGGCAGCCTCCCAAGGCTGTCTGGGAGTTAGGTATAAAGTAATATGGTGGTGAAGTAGGTGCAAAGGCACAGAGTGGGCCGTTCTAGGCTGACCAGCAAAGGAACTGGCAAGAACAGTAACCATGTGAGAACCTGAAGCTTGGGTCTTCCTGCCTCTAGAATCTTGGGCCATCTGAGCCTGGAAAGACACCTGGCTTTACTTGCTCTAGTTCCAAGAAACAATGCAGATCATCAGTTCACTAGTATCTTCTCTCTGGGACCAGCCTGAGTGGGATACAGAGGGCAGTAGAAAGCTTCTAGAAGCTTCACCACCAGTTGGTCTGAATCTGTTCATTAGGGATTTCCCCTGGGACCTCAAATGTAGATGTGTTCCCAGATAACCCCACTCTGCCCTTAGACACTGGGTAGCACAATTATCAGATTTCTTGGATGTCATTCCTCTCAGGGAGCCTGTGCTGTACTCTAAGGGGTGCTTCGAGTCACGGTGATATGGATGTTTAGGTGAACCATGCGAGCTGAGCTGTGGCTAAAAGCTTTCCCACAGTCACTGCATTTATAAGGCTTTTCAACCGTGTGAGTGCACTGGTGCTCAATGAGGGAAGAGCTTTGTGGGAAGGCCTTCGGGCAGTCCTTACATTGATAGGGCTTCTCTCCAGAGTGGACTCTCAGGTACCGGACCACAGCTGAACAGTCACTGAAGGCTTTCCCACACACATTACACCCGTAGGGCTTCTCCTCAGTGTGGATGAGCTGATGCTGTGTCAGATGATGTGCTCTGGCTGAAGGCTTTGCCACATGTATCATACTCATAGGGCCGCTCGCCCGTGTGTATTTGCTGATGCTGTGTGAGGTAGGTGCTGCGGCTGAAGGTTTTACCACATTCCTCACATTTATAAGGCTTCTCTCCAATATGAAACCTCCGGTGCTGTGTCAGGTGGGCAACTCGACTGAAGGCTTTACCACACTATTTACACGCATGGGGCTTTGCTCATGTGTGAACAACCTGGTGTTGTACAAGGTGGGTGCTCTGACTGAATACTTTCCCACACTCAGTACAGGCATAGGGCGTCTTCTGAGAGTGGTTCTTCTGGTGGGTCTCCAGGGTGAAGTGTTCTGGAATGTTTTCAAACATTCACTATCCTTGGAGGACTTCTTCTCTGAGCAAGTATCTGGAGGCACTGTCTCATTATCAAGTAATGGGCCAAATTTCTCCTCTGAAGAAGCCTTGTCTTGGGAAGGGAAGTTGGACCACATGTTGGAACTGTTTCCCGAGGCATCAGACTCATGGCCAGGCTGGTCTTTGGGGGGCATCCATGTGAGGCCCCAGAGCTTTTCTGAAATCCATCTCTTGGGAAGTAGACTTCATCCAGAATCCTCCTAGGAGTTCTGGCTGGCTCTCTGAGTGGCTCTCGGGTTTACAAGTGTGGACGCAGGTAGATTTTGGCAAAACACTTCCCATGACGGTTTCAGTCGCCATTTTTGGTGGCTCCAATTCATCTGTATTGCTCTGTTTGCAACTTGCCTCTTTACGTTCCACTCCTGGCTCCCATCACTCCGTCAGCTGTGCCACACTTCAGTCCGTCCGTCCCACACTCTGTCCTGTTCTCACAGGCCCTTAGGTTTTCCGTGGGCGTTCACAGCTCTCACCCCTCCATGCCTGGGTTCCCGCGCTCACCGGGTCTCCAGAACTCCCAGCGGACACTCCCATGCCTAGAACTTCTAATGACAGTATTAATGATGCTATTGCTTGTGTTGTCCCGTTCTTAATAGTGGTAGATACATAGCTTAATTAAATATAATGTCAGTTGTTGAGGCTGTTTTAAAGCAGATGTTTTATATTTTGTTAAGGAATTACCCTGGCATTTTAAACCATATGGGTTGGGAAATGGTCTTGGGGTCATTATATTACATTTGCACATGTTTCCAAATTTGAAATCATTTTTATATCTTTGAAGAAAATGTTACTTTTTGTATAGGTGGCTCATAGCTGATAATGGAGTGCTATAAATTGCTTACAATGTAGTTATGATCTTCTGTAAAACATTAAGTAGTGAAATTTCTGTGTAGCAGTATTTCTTGGTGGTAGCTTACACTTGGAAATCACCCAGGGAGCCTTAAAATCAATGATGTCAGAGATAACTTTGTTATTATTGAGATGGTGGGAGTGGTTATGTAGGAGTCGGGGTGCAGAGGTGCTGGGGTTTGAAATGGTCCAAGCATCAGAAGTGTAAGAGGTTCTCAAGTAATTCTAATGTGAAGCCAGCTCAAGACTATTGCTTTGTAGTTTATTGTTTTTGTTTTTGTTTTTAAAATGGTGTATTTATCACGCATTGGAATTCACTTTCTGAGCTGTTCATCTTTTTGGTATCCTAGGGAAATCATGTTATATAGTCTTTTTCCTTTCTCACTTTGAAATAATTCATTAATAAATAATTTAGTTGGAACATTTGTTGGAAATAATTGGGAGAACTTTTTCACATGATAGCTATTAGCTTATTCACTGTTTTTGATAATTCATGTTAACTATAGAAATTAGTTTTAATGTAAACTGAATTTAAACTTTATTTTCTGTGTGTATTATAAGATGATTTATCTTACAAGTTTTAGATCTCATGGTGTCTCATTTCTGATTTTATATATAGTCTCTCTTGGTGAGCTCTTTTGAATTTTTACTTATTTAAAGCATTTTTAAATTGATTTTTTTGAGATTTTTATTTTTCTTTGAATTTCATCCATCTGTGGTATTGGATTTTTTGCACTCTACTGATTTTCTTTATAATGTTATTCATACCTTCTTTAGTATTTCATAACTTAGCTCGGAGTTCCTTTTTTATAAAATCAAGCCTAAATATTTTTATTAATATTTTTGTGGTGCTAGAATCAAACCCAGGTCTTTGTATATACTCAGTTGTGTTATATTCTCTATCTTATCTCATCTCTGACCCACTAATCTTCTCTTTTCCTCTTTATCTTATGTCCTACCCCAGCCTTTTCTTGTGGACAGGGTCTTACCATGTTGTCTAGATTGGCTTGGAAATTCTGTGCTTAAGTAGGGAGCCTTAGCCTCTTGAGTAGCTGGGGCTACAAGTGTGTGCCATCATGCCCAGCTTCCTAAACATTTTAAGTTTCAACTGACCTGTGACACTGATCTCCCTTTTTCAAAGTGTCAAGCCTTCTTGGACATTATTGGTATTTTATCTTTCCTAAAAGCATCTCTAGAAATTGATATGTAAGATTTTGACATTTGGAGTTTGTTTTCTTTGAGACAGTATCTCACTGTGTTGTTCAGATTCCCAATGTTCTGTACCCCAACTCCTGTCCCCCTTAGCACTGGGAATGCAGGTCCAAGACACTGTACCTGTCTTACATTTAGATGTTAGTTCTTGAGTAAATGATCCCTAAAATTTATGCATTGATTATTATAAACCCTCATTTAAAAATATGTAATTTGTTCTGAGAGATTAGGCTGTTGCTTTAGCCTTATTATTATGTGTCCTACCTTTTTATGGATGGTGGACAGATTTCTGCATGCAATACTATTTTATGTTAGTGCTTCACTAGACAATAATCTTTGATATCAATTTAAGGGTAAGACAAGAATCAAAATGAATGTTAAAATCCAGCTTGGACTATGTAGTCAAAAGCAAATAACTGAGTTGGCGTGAAAAGAATTTTAACTTTTTCATTGAAAGCTAAATTAGTACTGTGTGTCAAGTTATAACAAGTCACCCATCAAAATGTACTTTTTGACTGCTTTGAATTTCTCGACTTTATTTATAACATGATCCTAAATCTAGAAATATAAACCTTAAATTTTTTCCTTCCAAAACAGTTTTTTTGTCATGTACCATTTTTTTTTAAGAGCTGATATTATATCTTGTAATCTGTATCATTAAAACTCTCCAAATGCCTTGGTGATCAGCAGGTAACCTAGTATAGTAAATACTGTGGCGATTTTGAAGTGTGTGAGGAAATAAAGATTATATATTATACCAAATGCCATTCACATTCTGTTTTTTAAGAAAATAGCATTTATTTTTAAGAAGGAGGGCTGGAAAATTCCTCAGTGAGTAGGGGTGTTTGCTGCCAAGGCTGGAGAGCTGAGTTTGATCCGCAGGACCAGCATCATGTAAGGAGAGAACTAGTTCTTGAAGTCGCATTTTGACCCCTATGATGTGTACATGTACACACATGTACACACACACACACACACACACACTTTTAAAAAAGAAAATTTCAAGCATTTGTGTCCTCAAGGTTTAACTCGGAAATTATAAAACCTTGTATCCTCATCTCCACTGTTTTTTGTTCTTTTCAGAGACAGACTTTTACTTTACAGTTTCAGGATAAAATTTCAGTATATACTTTTAGCATGGAACTCTTTGTTGCTATGAACTGGCAGCAATCCTTTTGCCTTAGTCTCCCAAGTGCTAGAATTATAGACATTAGTTACTAGAAATAGACTCACAGTTATGTTTCTATACATTTTCATTTCTTTTTTTTTTATTATTATTTTCTTTATTTACATTTCAAATGCTATCCCGAAAGATTCCCATACCCCTCCCCCCACCTCTGTTCCCCTACCCACCCACTCCCACTACTTGGCCCAGGCCTTGCCTTGTGCTAGGTCATATGGAGTTTGGAAGACCAAGGAGCCTCTATTCCCACTGATGGCCGATTAGGTCATCTTCTGCTACAAATGCAGCTAGAAACACAAACCCAGGGGGTACTAGTTAGTTCCTGTTGTTGTTCCACCTACAGGGTTGCAGCCCCCTTCAGGTACTTGGGTACTTTCTCTAGTTCCTGCATTGGGGACCCTGTGTTCCATCCAGTAGCTGGCTGTGATCATCCATTTCGGTGTTTACCAGGCACTGGCGTAGCCTCACAAGAGGCCACAGTATCAGGGTCCCTTCAGCAGTATCTTGCCGGCATGAGCATGAGCATTAGTATCTAGGATTGGTGGCTGATGATGGGATGGACTCCGAATGGGGTCCTCTCTGGATAGTCCATCCCTTCATCCCAGCTCCAAACTTTGTCGCTGTACCTATAATTTTTCATGGGGGTTATGTTCCTCATTCTAAGGAGGAATGAAGTATCCACAAATGTTCATCCTTCTTGATTTTCTTCTGTTTTCCATAATGTGTCTTGGATATTCCAAGTTTCTGGGCTAATATCCGCTTATCAGTGAGTACATATCTAGTGACTTCTTTTGTGATTGGGTTGAATATCGAATGGTTGAGAAACACCTGAAAAAATGTTCAACATCCTTAGCCATCAGGGAAATGCAAATCAAAACAACCCTGAGATTCCATCTCACACCAGTCAGAATGGCCAAGATTAAAGATTCAGGTGACAACAGATGCTGGCGAGGTTGTGGAGAAATAGGAACACTCCTCCATTGCTGGTGGGATTGCAAGCTTGTTCAACCACTCTGGAAATCAGTCTGGCGGTTCCTCAGAAAATTAGACATAGTACTACCGGAGGATCCTGCTATACCTCTTCTGGGCATATACCCAGAAGATCTTCCAACTGGTAATAAGGACACATGCTCCACTATGTTCATAGCAGCCTTATTTATAATAGCCAGAAGTTGGAAAGAACCCAGATGTCCCTCAATAGAGGAATGGATACAGAAACTGTGGTACATTTACACAATGGAGTACTACTCAGCCATAAAAAACAATGAATTTATGAAATTCTTGGGCAAATGGACATTTTCATTTCTAACAGATTTTAAATTCCCTCTTCTGAATTCTTTGATAGATGGAGTTCATTTACCTTGGTGAAATCACTTACTTTTATACTTATTTGGTGTGGGCATTTATTTAGAGATCAGAGGACAACTTTTGGGAATATGATATCTGTTTCCACTTTGTTTTTGAGGCAAGGATGCCACGGACCGACTCAGTCGAAACACACACCCGTGGGTGAAGCAGGGTCTTTTGGTATGCAGGAAGGCACTGGTCTCGGTGCGAAATGACAGACAGACACACACAGTAAAGCTATGTGCGCCTGAATGCTCGCACCTTTAGCTATCAAGAACATCTCATAAGTAAAGAAACAGATTAAAGAAGAGTCACACAGGAAAAGTTTGCCATGAGAATATTCAGCTCAGATCTCTCCGGCCAAGGAGTCTCACAGCGAGTTCCTTCTTAGACAGCCTTGTCATACAAGACCTTTCCCCTGTGAATATCACAGAGCTTCCGCCGGGATTCGGCTTAGCTATGCGAAATCACGGTGTCTAAGTGCATCTCCTGTGATACAAGGACTCTTGTTTGTTACTATATTGCATACCTGCATCTCCAGCTGATTTTCCTATCTCAGCTGCCTATTTGGCCATGAGTACTGCAATTACAGATCTAAAATGGCAGGGTTATATTAGAATCAGAAGCTGGGGAAAGGGAAGCTAAACTCAGGGCCTAGAGAGGTTAAGGGTAAGTGAGAAGAGCCTTAACCTCTCCAGGCACTGAGCTTAGCTTCCTTTGACCACTTCTCTATCTTCTTCTTTTTTAAAAAAATATTTTATTAGATATTTTCTTCATTTACATTTCAAATGCTATCCCGAATGTCCCCTATACCTCCCCCTGCCCTGCTCCCCTACTCACTCACTCCCACTTCTTGGCCCTGGCGTTCCCCTGTATGGGGCATATAAAGTTTGCAAGACCAAGGGCTTTCCTCCTCTCTTTTTTGTCCTATGGCTTGATTTAGTGGCCATGTCTAGTGTAGTACCTTCTTTTCCTGCTTTGCACTCTCTGGGTGCCTCTGGCTATTCTTGCTCTCTTATATACAATAAAAACTTTCTCCTGAACCGTACCTTGGAGTGATCATACCCTCATTTTTGTTCAGTGTTTTAAATGTCTCTGATTTTTACCATAACCACTTTAGAATCAATTTCATTCCCCATTCACATGTCAGCACTAGATTATTTAGCTTCCTGGAGAAATAGCAGGTGGAGTATCCATGCTTTTAGAAGGCTTTCAGATTAATCTTTTTGAGCTAAGTCAAGGCAAGCAACCAGTAAGACTAAGTCTCAGAATAATTTTATTCTATAGCTAAGGTAGCTTTGTGCTGTTTTTAATGAGAAAAATAAAGTTTTGTTCATCATGAAAGAAAAAGTATTTCGTGCTTCTAACACACACTTTGAATCCTATTTTGAGATTCCAAAGATGGACAAAGTTTACTTTTTTGAAGAACTGAAAGACAGAATTATTACTTTAATATAATTTTGTTATTGATGTTGTAACCAGACTGTGGTGAAAGTCAAATAATTTTAACTTACTATTATTGAGATTGTATATTTGTTTTCTTTAGCTGATACATAGAATGTCTTGGAGAAAAATCAAATTCTTTCTTTAACAAAGATTGTATAGGAGATAGATTTATTAAGTTTAAGTTTGCTGATTTTTTCACAGTTTATAATTATGGTTCCAACAGGTGTTATCTTTTGATGCCTATTTGGAAGATGAAGTACCTGATAAAAGGCAAGAAATCTTTAGAATAAGATATTACAAAATCTATTTCTACCTTGAAGATGACACCATTCAAGTAAATGAACCAGAAGTGATAAATAGTGGACTGCCTCAAGGTATCTATTTAAAACTGCAACATGATATTTTTGCTTCCAACTCCTTCCTTTATATATTGTCTGTCTTTAGCTTTGTGAAAGATCCCATGCTAATACTTAGGCATCTCAGTTATAGGCAGCAATGAATGTAAACATGATGCTAGCCTGTAGTTCACAATAGAGACATATATTTCTGCCACTTATAACTCAACATAGGCCATTTTCTGCACCCCCCAGTAGTATGCTATATTACTATATCTAGTATAGTGAACTTTCCTGTGTCTGTGACCATGTCATTAAAGCTTTTGTTTCTCTAGTGTCACTATATCACCCCAGTACCATTATCCAGGATGCTTTTGCTTCTTTCTTGGGAGAAAAGAAAGCTCTTCTCAGTTATATATACTATCACATCATCTGAAAATAGTGATATTTTGACTTCTTCTTTTCCAATTTGTATCCCCTTGATCTCCTTTTGTTGTCTAATTGCTCTGGCTAGGACTTCCAGTACTATATTGAATAGGTAGGGAGAAAGTGGGCAGCCTTGTCTAGTAGCTGATTTTAGTGGGGTTGCTTCAAGTTTCTTTCCATTTAGTTTGATGTTGGCTACTGGTTTGCTGTAAATTGTTTTATTATGTTTAGGCATGGGCCTTGAATTCCTGATCTTTCCAAGACTTTTATCATGAAGGGGTGTTGGATTTTGTCAAATGCTTTCTCAGCATCTAACTAGATGCTCATGTGATTTTTGTCTTTGAGTTTGTTTATATAGTGGATTACGTTGATGGATTTCCATATATTAAACCATCCCTGCACCCCTGGGATGAAG